>NC_068938.1:106805796-107020796 GCF_016801865.2 Culex pipiens pallens
GCACATTTGGCGAGCGTGTTGGAGGGTTATTCAAAAATGACGTATAAACTTATTAAAAAATTGCACTGGATGACTTACTTGATTTCTAAAAACTTCAAACGTTATACAAATCCGAATATAACAAAAAATAAATAAAAAGATTTCACCAGACAGTGGACATTCGCCAATTGAAACGGTGAAGAAACGGCGCGAAACTTGGATCTATTTGCAGAAAATCTAATAGTTGCATGTGTGTTTGTGTGTATGGAAACTGTGTAACACAAAACAGACGAGCCGTGTCAGATGGAATTATTTTTGATTGATTTACACTAAATCCCTTGAAGACGCGAGTGCCGGTGCCAACCGTGGTTCCACTTTTCTCCTTCTGCAAGTGGAATAGTAGCAACGGGACAGAACGGTGATGGGGATGTTTTCGATTTGGGTAAAGGGCACGTCACTCGACTGTCTTGTGAGAACGCAACTTTTATGTACAAATTTGTCGGTTTTCTTGCTTTGTTTCTATTTTGTTGTTTACGGTTAAACATTGAAACATTTTGCCAATATTCAATAATGTACACAGTTAAAAAAACATCTTGGTAATATTACATCTGGGAATGGGTACATTTTTATGTTAGAAAAAATGTACAATTTTACCTTTGAAAATGTGTAATTCAACCACTTTTTTGTGTTATGTCATTTTTTCAGTCTTATTTGAAGTAAAATTACAATATTAAAGAGGTAATATTCAACCTTTCAAATTTACAGCTTCCAAACTTTGTACAGTCATGCCTCGGTTTAGCACCGCATATGGGGGATGCAAAACCGAGGCGTGCATAACCGAGGCACAGAGCTTATGGGATTTTGGCTATATGGGAGACATTGGCTTTAATCGTATGAAAAATCATGCAAACATCAAAAAAAATATAGTGTTTTGGAATCGGGATGATGTCAGCTATCCATTAAAATTATTATTTTATGAAAATTTTCACAAAAATACGTATTTTTCCTATATTTCGAAAATGCATTCTTTTTTCTCTAAAGAAACCAAAAATACATTGATATTGAAATATGGGTATCAAATGATCAGGTTTTTTTCATACATTTTGGATGTAATAACAATTTTTTTAGAAAATACTCAAAATTTTCACAAAACTACGTCTTTTTGAAAAAAAAAACTTCACATTTCAATTTTTACAATGTGGGTAACGAACGATCGGGATTTTTTCATACATTTCAAATGTAATAACAACATTTTTAGAATTACTCAAAATTTTCACAAAACTACGTATTTTCGAATAAAATACTCAAAATTTCCGTTTTTACAATGTGGGTATCGAACGATCGGGATTTTTTCATACATTTCGAATGTAATAACAATATTTTTTGAAAATACTCCAAATTTTCACAAAACTACGTATTTCCGAAAAAAAATACTCAAAATTTCCGTTTTTACAATGTTGGTATCAAACGATCGGGATTTTTTCATACATTTCGAATGTAATAACAACATTTTTTGAAAATACTCCAAATTTTCACAAAACTACGTATTTTCTAAAAAAAATACTCAAAATTTCCGTTTTACGATGTGGGTGTCAATTTTATTCGAAAATACGTAGTTTTGTGAAAATTTTGAGTATTTTCTAAAAATGTTGTTATTACATTCGAAATGTATGAAAAAATCCCGATCGTTTGATACCCATATTGTAAAAATTGAAATTTGGAGTTTTTTTTTTCAAAAAGACGTAGTTTTGTGAAAATTTTGAGTATTTTCTAAAAATGTTGTTATTACATCCAAAATGTATGAAAAAAATCTGATCATTTGATACCCATATTGTAATAACAATATATTTTTGGTTTCTTTAGAGAAAAAAAAATGCATTTTCAAAATACAGGAAAAATACGTATTTTTGCGAAAATTTTCATGAAATAATAATTTGAATGGATAACTGACATCATCCCGATTCCAAAACACTATATTTTTTTGATATTTGCATGATTTTTCATACGATTAAAGCCAATGTCTCCCATATAGCCAAAAACCCATAAGCTCTGTGCTTCAGTTAAGCACTGGGCCGTGCTTAACCGAGGCAGCTGAACGGTGCAAAACCGGGTCAGTGCAAAACCGAGGCGTGCAAAACCGACTGTGACTGTACAATGTTTTAGTGTGTAGTATTACCACTATTTTTTTCTGTTAACAATGTTTTCAAAATAAGCCGAAGCTGACTCAATCTTCTCAGGATTTGTCAACCTCTAAATGCACTTAAAACTATACACTATTTTAACGGACAATCTTGTTTGGATATGTTCTGTAACAATGATTTTGAAATAAATAAATCAGCTATGATTGTTTATTTAATCGGTATTTAAAATTATTCCATTACAAGTTTTGTTGAAAGTTTTTGTTCCCTGGCTCTAGACTTAAAATTATAAATTTTCTGGTTAAATATCATCATTCTAAAACAAAAAGAATAACCAAATGCTTTAGGCAATCTTGAGATAATTCTACTGTAAAAAAAATAGGACGTGTCACGTAGCAAACAAGCTACTGTGATAAAAATGCAAGTTATCTAAAAAATCACGAAAACATTCTTTTGCCGCAAGTTTTTCATCTTATCCGATCTGTGATCCTATAATCTTTTTTTTAAGCTGCCCCATTTGACCAGAAACATAAAAAAAAACAGTTCACTAAATATGTATTTTTTGTATGATTTTATGTTTTTTAGCCCCATATCTGTCTGAAAAATGGAAGCGGGAAACAAAAATGTATTTTATGCAATTCCGTCGTGAAACAACTTACCGTCATCTGGGGCGATCGTGCATCGCTTTCCAAATTTCAAGCTTTTATGTGCTCTGAAACTGCTGTCCCTTTCCAGACTGTAGTCTTGATTCGCCCCAGTTCACGGTAATTTTCCTTTCAAATAACAAAAACTTAGAGTAATACTTTTCGATCCAAGGGCTTATAATTTCTACTATTCAGCACTGAATTGTGTTGAAATTTTCAGCACTTGTATCGAAAAGTAATACGTTTCAATGACTTTTTTTTTTCGGAATTCCAAAAAAAGTTTTTGATTTTTTTAGCACTCGTCATATATAAGCATCTCGGTGAACAAAAAAAAATAAAATTATTCGCTCTACAGCATTGCCTTGGCGTTCTCGATTGCGAGATTCCTACTTGAAACTAGAGGGCTTTTGTTAATTTGATTTGGTTAACTGCGGTAGATTTTCTTGAAATAATTCGAACTGTCAAAAATCCACCAAAGCATCTACCACATTGATCGCACAAAAATCTGTGGTAGAAAAGTATCCACCGGTAGATGCTTTGGTGGATTTTTGACAGTTCGAATTATTTCAAGAAAATCTACCGCGGTTAACCAAATCAAATTAACAAAAGCCCTTAGGTGTTCGAAGGCTTGATTGTTGAGGCAATTGCAAACCTCTTTTTACACCTTAGCTTCCATCCACCTCGGGATCCGAACTGACGACCTTTGGATTGTTTGTCCAACTGCCTAACAGCGGAAGGCGGATCAGACAAATCTCGTCTCGAAAAATGCCACCGGGACCGTCTGGGATCGAACCCAGGCCGACTGGGTGAGAGGCAATCACGCTTACCGTTACACCATGGTCCCGGCCGGTGAACCTCGTTAATTAATTAAATTTTGCTTATTAAAGATACTTAAAAAATAAATTTTAAATGATATGCTCTCATTGCACAGTGGTCCAGATCGCAAAATAAAGTGGAAAATTGATTTTCTAAAAAATGGTAAAGTTCTGTAGCTTTGAAGTCTTTAGAAGAGTTGTTACAAATGAGAAGAGGTAGTTTTTAGATTGGTTGAAAATTAGGATGGTTCACTATTAGGGTAATTTTGAAAATATAACGTTTTAGGAATATTTTTGAGAATTTTGTAGTCTTCTAAAAACTTGTTGGGCATGTCGATCCAAACAACTTTGTCGAAGACGCCAAAATTTGATCGCGTAATCTACGCCTTCAACGACCAAATTTAGAGAAAGCATCTGAGCAAACCATCAAAACTCAGTTTTTTGAACGTAGCAATTCAGGGTAAAGCTTTAGAGAAAATTGTTATTCGTGGCACTTTTAGAGCTATAAAAACAAACAGTTTTGTTTTTAACATGTCAATTTAGACTTCAGCTATTTACAGGTAAAAAAATGCATAATTAAAACTACATTCGAAAGAGAAGATCCAGAACCACATTCACTGAAAAAATTTCAGGGGTGTTATTCTTTAAACTTGGGATATCTTCATTTGAAAATGTCTAATTTTCAAGAGAAAAGTGTATGGGACCACCCTAACAAAATTCAAAATGTGTTCAACTATATGCTTTACCTTGTAATTTTGCCCGCTGAATCTGAATCTGCCCTCAAAATTGAGCCAATGTATCAAAATATCAATTTTTGGTCATATTTTGGGCATTTAAACCCTTTGGGATGTTTATAGATTGAATTTAAATAAAAGTCATATATCAACTCCAATTAGGCTGGTACAAATCTTTTTAAAAGTATTTGCGGCCCCCAACATTCAAAAACAATGAAAAATATTTGCATCGATCTTATTACTTTTTTCGAAAATTTGCAGAAAAATATTTTATTCGTTATGATCAACTACTTTTATCCGTTCAATGATAAAATATTTACAAAATTGTCAGGGCTTCCAAGTGCCACCATTTGATCAATAAACGTAATATCGGAAAGTGCTAGGAACTGATACAGGATGTTTTTTGAAGTTTTTTTTTTTTTGGCAAATTTTTTAAACGTGCTCAAAAATTATCTTGTCTCTTTTCGAGACCGATTCCTAGCGCTTTGCGATATTTTATTCCCCGGATCAAACTTATATGAAATCTTTTGGATGAGAAAATTAAATCGGGTTTAGTGAAACTTTCAAACGAAATAAAATACTTTTGTTTTTTACGTATATTCTTGAACCACCGATAGTGTCATCCAGACAAGCTCTGCCATTTTCCGTTACTCAACTATAAAAGATTTTGGAACATGCCATTTTAAGTTAAATTTAATGTACTTTTCGAATCTACATTAACCCAGAAGTCTCAGTTTTTTTCATTTAAAACAAAACTTTTCATTTTAAAATTTCGTGTTTTTCTAACTTTGCAGGGTTATTTTTTAAGAGTGTAACAATGTTCTACAAAGTTGTAGAGCAGACAATTACAAAAATTTTGATGCATAAGCATAAGGGGTTTGCTTATAAACATCACGAGTTATCGCGATTGTTGGAAGTTGGTCGTCGATGATCATGGCCGTTCAAGGTCACCCGTGACAGATACGGACGACGAAACAAAAAGAAACGCAAAAAGTTACTTTTTCAAAACTATTTTTTCCTAAAATCACGATAACTCGTGATGTTCATACGCAAACCCTTTATGTATAAATTTCTTTTTTTTTGTAATTGTCCGCTCTACAACTTTGTAGAACATTGTTACACTCTAAAAAATAACCCTGCAAAGTTAGAAAAAAACACGAAATTTTAAAATGAAAATTGTTGTTCTAAATGAAAAAATAACTCTTCAAGGTTGACGTAGATTCGAAAAGTACAATAAATTTTCCTTAAAATGACATGTTCCAAAAAAATTACAGCTGAGTAACGGGAAATTGCCGAGTTTTTAAAACTTTTTTAAAGTTTTTTTCAATGAAAAATAGCTTTTTTTTAATTTTTTTTTACGCCATCAAATCGGGCGTACAATTTTACTCAAAAGTCCCTTTGACACCAAATTTCTTTCTCATCGCCGTTTCAGGCTGCAAATTATTGAAAAATACCTCTTTTTTCGCATGTTCAAAAATGGAAGGGGTTGACCGCCCTTCCATCACGAGATATCAAAAAACGGACCTCAGATTCGTGATCAGGGACAAAAGTTACCCTTAGGACAAAGTTTCACGCAAAACGAAGAGGGGTTGGGGCAACTGCTGTGTGATGATTGTATACTTAATTAAATCAGATCACAAAAGGTTAAGGGGGACCACTAAACTCCACGTGCTACGCCATGCTGCACTTTCAAACCGATCTTGACTGAACTCCCAGAATAAAACCCACAAACTGCAACGCTCGCTCTCTCCTCCTCCGGGAACGGAGCAGGGAGTCGTTCGAATGGCAAATGGCAACCTATTTGCATGGATTCGGTGCCGGTTTTGGGGTGAGAAAATGAAGATTAATTGGCACCATAAATAAAAATTATTTTTAGTCCAAAAGTAGAGGGTGACGAGCGGGAATTCCCGGGAAAAATTTCCCGGGAAATTGACCATTTTTGGACCTCTCGATTCCCGGGAAATTCGGTCGAGACTCCCGGGAAATTTAAACTTATAAATATCGACGCAAAATTATATAAACTAATCAGAAAAACATTTGAAAAATTCAAAATTGTTAAGAACATTGAATGTCCATTGTTCGATATTCAAGTTCGAATAAACCAATGTTTCTCTAATCTTCTTATTCAGAAAGTGTATATTTTAACTTGTCAAAAATTCCAATAACTATAATTTAGAGAAGCCAAAAAAAGGTGGACCCACGGGTGGACCCCAAAATTTACCTTAAAAATTATTAAGCAGTTACACCCTTGATATGGAATCAAATGTTTTATTTTCAAATATTATTTTTTCTAATTATTTGTAAAAGGGAAAAGCTTTTTCATGTTAAGTTCAATTTCCATATCTTCTCTTGAACATAGCAATCCAATTTAGTTTCTTGTGAACATTTGGGTTTTCCTGATAACTGTAAATATTTTTCAATGAATATTTAATGTTGAACTTAAAAATTACAAAAAAAAACAATTTAATTTGTTGTCTTGAGTCGTTGTTTATCATATTGCAAAATTCCCGATAAAATGGGAAATTATGTATAAACTATATCAATTATTTTTTTTACAAAAATCTAATAACAAGTTTGTGAACCTTTTGAAAAATCACTCAGTGCGAATTAAGATTCGTAAATATTTTAAACTACAATTTTGAGTCTTAAAAAAAAACTCAAGAAACGATTGTGTTTTTGCAGATTCAGAAAAAAAAATCAAAAGTTTTATATAGTTCCTCAAAACAATGAGGCTGCTCAAATTAACGTTTCATAGAATTAGTAAGAATTAACAGTAACTGAATTCATTTAAAAGAAACAAATTTATTACTTTTCATTTAAAATTTTTGACACTGTTGGCGTAGTAAAAAAAATCTCCCGGGTCCCGGGAATTCCCGGGAAATAGCCAAATTCAACTCTCGATTCCCGGGAAATTGAAAATCTCGAGAATCGTCACCCTCTATCCAAAAGCTACCCTGGTTGACCCGACGTGTTGTCTGAATTTAAGCTCGAGCTGTGACAACATTATGTACCGAGCTGTGGGGTTTACCAATTCATCAGAACAAACGTTGACTGAGTTGTAGAATCCTGGAAAATCCCAGGACGAGGGAAATTGCCACCCCCACCAGGATTTTCCCGAGCGAGCGCGCGTGGGCAGTGAAATTATTCAACAGATGACCTTTTGGAGCAAACGGGTCCATTTGTCACAGGACACGAAACTACCACCGCCGGGGAGGAAGCTTATCATAGTTGAGATTTAACAAGCGTTTGCTTGACGTTGGAGAGATGGAGTGAGAGTAACTGATCTGGATGATACCGTTTGTCACGCGGGATTAAGTACTACGACGTGGGTTGTTAAAGTGAAATGAGGCTGCAGGAAGGACTAAGCTCTAGCTTGCTGGTGCTGGTGCAATCCCACGTGCTTTGGAACGTTGGCGGAAGGCTAACTTCCATGTGATACACGAGAGCGAGCTTAGTAGATTGATGAAGACAAACGTTGGGGATTTAAAAGGGAACTAGTTTGTTACTTTAATACGAGCTCATCAGTAACAATTTGTTATCAAATTGATTTTATAAATAAAGATTACAAAAATTCCTTCACGGATGTTTTTAGACCAAATCAGGCTTGAAAAAAATACATATTGATATTGATACAGCCAAGTGAGAACATAATCCATTTATGATATTCATCAACTTCGTTACATTGCGTTAGCGGTTTCGGTTAAAACGACCAATAACCACCCTCCAGGCAGGCGGAAATGGGAAAATTATTGATCTGATGCTATTTTTAGCGTGGGCTAAATATTTTGGGATGGATGAGTGAAACTTTTTCGTGGTGAAAGTTTCACTCATCCCCCTTCTTCTGGGATACAAACGAGAATGACAGACCATAGCTGCTGTCAAGCCCTCAACTCATCTTCACCGGCTACAAAGTAATTAGTTTATCGGTGTGGTGGGTGTCTCAGACGAAATGACTTCATCAAAATCGGTTTAATTCAATACAATCTAAGGGTGGGGAGAGATGTGGGCGAGTCCCGCCTCCAGGGGGAACCGATTAACGACGACGTCGACGATGATGAGCCTGTAATTTGATAAAGTAATTATGGTCTCGGAAAAACTTTGGGCAGCGTCTTATGGATTGAATATTTTTTGTTGGCATTGTGGCTGCTCGAAGGTCAGTGAAAGCTTTTAGTAAAATGAAATGCATAATTAGTTAATGGCTGGAAATGAATTTGCATGCTAATTTAATATAAATTTAAAACTGTATTCTCCAGAGCGGCAATAATGTGTTTTAAACACGCTATCAAGATCCATTGTCAAACACCGAACTATTTCATTTGATTCGATTGGTGCTTTCAATCGAATTGCTCTAACCTACGTTCAACTCTAATGATCCTTCCCAGAAGTACTATCCTTCACAACCACTTCCCAATAAGTCTATCAACTCGAGCAGCAGCTTCGGCATTTCGATTAGAATTCCATCACTGGCAAGAGTTGAGACGTAGTACGTGACTGCCTTTTGACGCAAATCCACCCCGGGGTTTGCCAGACCGGACACAATGTTTCGGATCACTGGTCCGGTCAGTATTCCGAATCTCGTGCCAAATGAACCAGAAACAGCTGGGACGATTAATCACCACGCAGAGCTACGGGCTGTGGACATTGCCAACCTCCAGCCAATATATCATCAGCCGATAAAACTTGGTATTGAAAATCAAAAAGTTTGATAAAGTCGTTTAAATTAGGTTACAAAAACTATTTAAGGATGTACTAGACTATAACACACAAACAAAGTCACGGTGCTCAAAATACCGTTATTATGAAAAAAAAAAATATGCAATCCGAGATTTTGGTGTCTATCGATTCCTTACACCATAACGCACCTCTGAGCAAAAAATGAAAACATTCGCTGATGTAGTTTTCGAGATACAGCCCTTTTAAGATGTTACATCCGATTTTCAATAAGAAAACCAAAACAATCTATACAATTTCAGCACTTTAAAGACAATGCATTTCGAGATAATGATAAATTTTGCTTCATATGACTGTCAAGTATCGCTGGGCAAAGTTTCAGAAGGTTTGCTGATGAATTTCTCGAGATATAGCCATTTTAAAATGTTATTTTCGACTTTTTCTAAGAAAATCTATAAAATCAATACAATTTCAGCATTTCAAAGAATATGCATTTCAAGATAATGATTGATTTTGCTTTATATGACTGTCAAGTATTTCTAGGCCAAGTTTCAGAAGGTTTGCTGATGTTATTTTTGAGATACAGCCGAATTAAGATGCTATTTCCGACTTTTAACGCCGATTAAATAGATTTTCTTTGAAAAAGTCGGAAATAACATTTTAAAATGGCTGTATCTCGAGAACTACATCAGCAAACCTTCTGAAACTTTGCCCAGAGATACTTGACAGTCATATGAAGCAAAATTCATCATTATCTCGAAATGCATATTCTTTGAAATGCTGAAATTGTATTGATTTTATAGATTTTCTTAGAAAAAGTCGGAAATAACATTTTAAAATGGCTGTATCTCGAGAACTACATCAGCAAACCTTCTGAAACTTTGCCCAGAGATACTTGATAGTCATATGAAGCAAAATTTATCATTATCTCGAAATACATTTTCTTTAAAGTGCTGAAATTGTATAGATTGTTTTGGTTTTCATATTGAAAATCGGATGTAACATCTTAAAAGGGCTGTATCTCGAAAACTACATCAGCGAATGTTTTCAATTTTTGCTCAGAGGTGCGTTATGGTGTAAGAAATCGATAGACACCAAAATCTCGGATTGCATATTTTCTTAGATTTTCTTAGAAAAAGTCGGACATAACATTTTAAAATGGCTGTATCTCGAGAACTACATCAGCAAACCTTCTGAAACTTTGCCCAGAGATACTTGACAGTCATATGAAGCAAAATTCATCATTATCTCGAAATGCATATTCTTTGAAATGCTGAAATTGTATTGATTTTACAGATTTTCTTAGAAAAGGTTGGAAACAACATTTTAAAATGGCTGTATCTCGAGAACTACATCAGCAAACCTTCTGAAACATTGCCCAGAGATACTTGACAGTCATATGAAGCATTTTTTTTTTTTTTTTTTTGAATTAAATTTACTTTATTGAATCTTTCTTATAATAATTACATTTGGTTTACATAATAAGTGGTCAGCTGTGGCTCTTCAGCTTTAATTTGCTTTTCGTGATTTAAACACTGTTCATTTTCATAACTTTAAAAATATATGATTTATCATTTTTGTAACACTAGGTACAATGAGGAAAAAAAAAATGTTAAGAAAACATAACCTAACCTCAAACTAACTTAAACTTACAATAAACTAAACCAATCCTTGAATCAAGGGGTATTCAGAAATAGCACATTTTTCCCTGAATTTCAAACATTTTTCTTGAATCTTCTGATCCAACATTTTTACTTCTGCTAATTCATGAACCTCACTTGATCTTGTCCAGCCAGGAACATTCAAAACCATTTTGAGTACCTTGTTTTGGACACGCTGGAGCTTCAATTTATGAGTTCTAGCGCAACACTCCCAAACAGGTACTGCATACTCAATAACGGGGTAAATTATTTGTTTGTAAACTGCTAGCTTATTTTTCAAAGAAAGCTTTGATTTTCTGTTAATTAAAGGGTACAAGCACCTGATGAGAATGCTGCACTTGTTCAATATTTTGTTTACATGCTGCCGAAACAAAAGTTTCGAGTCAAGTATGAGACCTAAGTAGACAACTTCCTTTGACCAGGGTATCGAAACATCATTCATTTTTATCAAAACATCATCCTTTGGGACAAATCTGGCCGATTTGGAAAGAGGAAAAATGATGGTTTGAGTTTTTGCTGCATTTATACGAATTTTCCAGTCGCTAAAGTATTCGGAAAGAACGTCAAGACCCTTCTGAAGACGGCCAACTAAATATCTGGTTATTTTACCCTTATAAATAACGGCAGTGTCATCAGCAAAAAGTGACAACACACCATTACCAGGAAGAGTAGGCAAATCAGATGTAAAAATATTGTACAGAAGTGGGCCAAGAATACTTCCTTGGGGAACCCCAGCATCAATGTTGAATAATCCAGAAGCAATCCCATTCAGAAAAACCCTGAACGATCTCTCCGAAAGATAGTGCTGGATAATTTTGATAAGATACATTGGAAAACCGTACAAATACAGTTTATGTATCAAACCATCATGCCAAACATTGTCAAAAGCCTTCTCAACATCCAACAAAGCCATAGCAGTTGATTTAGACTCAAGCTTGTTCTGCTTGATGATTTTGGTTACTCTCGTAAGCTGATGAGCAGTATTATGTCCCTTTCGGAAGCCAAACTGCTCATTCAAAATTATATTATTATCGTTGGTAAAATCCAAAAGCCTTGAATAGATGACCTTCTCAAAGAGTTTGGACAGACTACTCAAAAGACTAATGGGACGATAACTTGTTGGCGATGTTGGATCTTTTTGAGGCTTCAAAATTGGTATGACTTTGCCCAGTTTCCAATTGGTGGGGAAGTAACCAAGTTGCAAACATTTATTGAATATATTGGCTAGATGTTGAAAGAACTGATCACTCTGTTTTTTCAACACTAGATTAAAAATGTTATCAAAGCCAGGAGCTTTCATATTTTTCATTTGTTTTACTGCAACTTTGACTTCCTCACCAGAAACATGGGAATCTGCAGAAAATTCAAAGGTAGAGTTATTAATTGTTGAAATACTATTGGCAACTGATGTTTCTTTACGGCTGGTCATGGAAGCGCCAAGATTATGAGAACTAACAAAATGAAGCCCAAGTGCATTTGCCTTTTCCTCGGATGTAATCAAGGGAGAATCCTCAACAATAAGAGGAGGAATAGGCTTTGGTTTGTTTTTAAGAACTTTAGAAAGTTTCCAAAATGGTTTTGAATAATTCCCAAGCTGGCTTACATGTTTTGAAAATTCTTGATTTCTGATATTGTCAAGTCGGTCTTGTATGATTTTGTTCAAATTGTTCACTGAAATCTTTTTGTCATAGTCCCCAGTCCGTTGATATTGTCTCCTATAAACATTCCTTAGTCTTATCAAGTGTTTAGTATCTACGTCAATATCAGTTACCTTAAAATTAACAGGAACCTCCCGAACGTTGGCAGCCTCTGCTTGGTTGATAGCCTGCTGGATCACCTCCAGCGAACGATCAATATCGGCAGAAGTTTCCGGGTGTTGATCATAGTCGATGTTGCTGTCGACCACTTGCTGAAACCGCTGCCAGTCAACGTTGTGGTAATCTTTCCGGGTTGGTTGCCGCTGCGGAGTAACGGATGCTCCAACCTCCACAACCACCGGATAGTGATCAGAACTCAACTCTTCAAACACCTCAGGATGAGCCACGTTCTCAGCCATATTGGTAATGAAGAAGTCGATGATTGAGTGATTCCCAGACCGAGCCACCCTCGTTGGACGATCTGGACTCACAACGTTGTAGTATCCGTTTTGCAGATCGTTGTGCAGAATCACTCCGTTCCGATTCCTCCTGCTGTTGCCCCAAACTTCATGCTTCGCGTTGAGGTCACCAGCGATGATGTACTTTGCGCTCCGCCGTGTCAGCTTCTGGATATCGCTCTTCAGTTTTGCTGCTGAACCATCTCTGGAATTCACCTGACGTGGGCAGTATGCAGCAATGAAGAGTACTGGGCCAACCGAAGTGGGAATTTCCACCCCAACGGCCTCGATGATGTCCAGCTTGAAGTGTGGCAGCCGGCGTGGCTTGAGATCACGATGAACAGCGACAAGCACACCTCCTCCTCCAGAGGTGGTCCTGTCGAGCTGCGTCGCGATCTTGTAGTTTTGCAGATAAACTTTTTCACCGGGCTTCAGATGAGTTTCCGTGATGGCAGCTACGTCGATCTCCTTCTCGCGAAGAAAATCCACCAGCTCTAAGTTCTTCCTCCTAATGGAGCAAGCGTTCCAATTCAGCAGCTTGAGGGACCTACGATCCATACTGGATGACGAACGAGGTCAGCACTTCAATCTGCTGGGTCTTGGTTTTGCATCCACGCAGTGCAGTGGACATCTGTTTGAAAATATTGAGGAGTTCGGTTGAGGTGTAAAGATCATTACCATTTTCCTCAACTGCTGGTTCTTGGGCTGGTCTTGGCTCCTGGCTGAAGCCCGGTGGTGACGGTCTCGGCTCCTGGCTGGAACCCGGCCGCGGTTGATTCATCTCAGCTCTCTTCCTGGGATCCAACGGCAACGGTGCCAAGTTCGGGACCTGGCGTCGCGGTTGAAGAGGTGGAAAGTTTTGCTCCACCAGGGCTGGAGGAGTTCTACGACGCTGAGGCTGATTCTTCGTCGATGCTTGCTGCCGAATTTTCACGAACTCAGCTCTCTTGGGGCACTTTCGGTCGGTTGACGAGTGCTCACCGTTGCAGTTGAGGCACTTAACCAGCGAATCTTGGATGCACTGGGATGTGATGTGCGCATCGGTACCACATTTGGCGCAACGACGCTTTAGGTGGCAGTTCTTACCTCCGTGCCCGAAACCCAGGCAGTTGAAGCATTGTGTGACGTCACGGTGCACTGGTCGGTATCGCTCCCACGACACGATAATGTTGAAAACCGCTCGGATTGCCTTCAGCTCAGGAAGCGTCGTCGATCCCTTAGCCAAATGCAGCAGGTAGAGCTGGTCACGGTACTTGATGTCTTTGTTGCGTCGGCTCATTTTGTGCACGGCCAACACATCCAGTTTCAAAACTTTTAGCTCGGCAGCTAATTCCTCCACTGGCATGTCGTACAGACCTCTGACGACGATTTTGTACGGCTTATCCATGGCGACATCATGGGTAAAGTACTCCGCCTCGTTTTCGGTCAAGTAATCCTTGACCAGTTGATAGTGCTGCCTGGATTGCACCAGCACCTTAAATCCGTCCTGACACAGACGAATGTTGCCTTGGACTTTCCCAGACTTGATGAGTTCAACCAGCCCCGCTCGAAAGTCGATCGTTGCTGCTGATTGCCGCACATAAAAAGGAGGCAGTTTCTCCTTTCGCTGTTTCACTTCATTCTCCTTTGCTTCCGCTACCTGGTCCTCGTCAGGCAGTCCAGCGAACTTGTTGTTCTTCAAAAGCTGCTCCTCGTGCGACGAAGAGTTCTCCTCCTCCTCATCCATCGGTACAGTACCGTCGCTCTTTTTCGTCTTTTTGCTGTTCGATGTCACTTCCAAAAGCACC
The DNA here is from genome assembly GCF_016801865.2 of Culex pipiens pallens. Taxonomy (NCBI): domain Eukaryota; kingdom Metazoa; phylum Arthropoda; class Insecta; order Diptera; family Culicidae; genus Culex; species Culex pipiens. The sequence continues at coordinate 106,820,321 of NC_068938.1, forward strand.
TTCCTCTTGGAAATCCCCGGTTTTTGGCCATCAGTTGAGGCCTCAACCTTCCTTTTGGAAATTCCCACTTTTTTGCCTGCTTGAGCCGCAGGTAGGGCGATATTGCCGGCGTTTTGCGCCGGGACGCGACGAGTCATGTTGAATCAGACAACCTTCTCCAACGAATGCTCGGATAACAATGTCATATGAAGCAAAATTCATCATTATCTCAAAATGCATATTCTTTGAAATGCTGAAATTGTATTGATTTTATAGATTTTCTTAGAAAAAGTCGGACATAACATTTTATGTCACTTGAAATTGAATGTCTTAATGATAAATTGTTAATGGGAGTCTATTACAATCCCCCAACTGTTGATTGCTCTGAAATTCTTTCTGCACAAATTTCAAAATACTCAATGAAATATAAAGCTTGCTTCCTAATAGGAGATTTTAACACCGATCCAAATAGATCTGGCGCGAAATCAAAGCGCTTCAATGATGTTTTAAGTGGACTAGCTTTTCATTTTGCTAATAGGGAACCAACATATTTCTATCAAACAGGATGCTCTCTTCTTGATCTACTATTAACTGATTCCCCAAATCAAATTTCTAAATTCAACCAAGTCTCCATGCCAGGCATTTCTCATCATGATCTAATCCTAGCTTCACTTGAATTTTCTTTTACCATACCTGAAAATCGTTCTTATTATCATGACTATAATAATATTAATTATGCTGAATTAAATGAAGCCTTCAGCAGAATAAATTGGGCAAACTTTTTGAATTGTGCTGAGCCAGATATACTTTTAGAATTTTTCAATGTAAATATGCTAAATCTATTTACGCAATTTGTTCCTTTAAAGGAGTTCAAAGTACGCAAAAATCCATGGTTCAATGCAGTCATTGAAAAGGCCATGATTGATAGAGATCTATCCTATAGGAACTGGAAACGTAGCAAAGCCATTGAAGACAAAAATCATTTCAAAATTTTAAGAAATAGAGTAAACTCTTTAATCGAAAAAGCTAAATCTGATCATAGCAATCGTATTCTCAACACAAATGTTCCAAGTAAAAAACTATGGAGTAATATTAAAAACTTAGGAATAGCAAGTAAAACTAAATCTCCAGTTGTCTGCAACAGCTCAGTTGAAAATATTAACCAATATTTCTCTTCAAACTTTTCGCCTTCTCAAGGTGATTTTAACTCTAATTTAGCTGCTGTGGATGGTTTTCATTTCCGCGCTGTTGAAGACTATGAAATAGTGAATGCAATCTCTTCAATTACTTCTAATGCTACTGGATTAGACAACATTCCAATACGATTTATTAATCTTATGCTTCCACTCATTCTACCAATAGTCAAACATCTATTCAACACAATTATTACAACTTGTATTTTTCCTCGGGACTGGAAAAAGATTAAAGTAATTCCAATTAAGAAAAAATCATCGTCCTGTGATGTTACTAATTTAAGGCCTATCAGTTTGTTAAGCTCACTTTCTAAAGCATTTGAAAAGATAATTAAATATCAGCTTACTGAACATGTTAATAGGTATGATCTTCTTCATCCATTGCAGTCTGGATTTAGAAAAGGTCATAGTACAGAAACTGCTTTGATTAAGGTACATAATGATGTAGCACGTTGTATTGATAGACGAGGCGTTGCTGTTCTTCTTCTTATTGATTTTTCTAAAGCTTTTGATCGAGTATCCCACACTAAGCTCTTAAACAAATTGGCCACATCATTTGGACTTTCCCGACCTGCCGTGTTGCTAATCGAATCTTATCTAAGAGATCGATCTCAATCTGTTTTTCTTAATGGGTTTCATTCTTCTTTTGTTGATATTCTTTCCGGTGTTCCGCAAGGTTCAGTACTCGGACCTTTACTTTTCTCGTTGTTTATAAATGATTTACCTCCAGTTTTAAAATTTTGTTCTGTGCACCTCTTTGCTGATGATGTGCAAATTTATCTTTGTTCTGATGCAAATATTAACATTGCTGATATGCAAAGAAAAATAAATAGCGATTTACTAAAAGTACAGAGCTGGTCAGAAAAGAACTTGTTAGCAATAAATCCCGCAAAAACTAAAGCCTTATTAATAAGTCGTCTCAAAACACCCCCAAATCCTCCAGAGCTTTTCCTCAAAAACGAACTGCTCGAATTTGTCGATCATGCTTGTAATCTTGGCGTCATCTTTAGAAATAACCTAGATTGGGACAAGCAAATTAATTCTCAAATTGGAAAAATTTATGGCTCTCTGAAACAATTGAATTTAACTACAAGATTTCTTAATTCACATACTAAACTTAAACTGTTTAAATCTCTGTTATACCCACACTTCATTTTTGGTGATTTTATATATCCTAACGCAACTGTTGAGTCCCTAAATAAACTCAAAGTGGCTCTAAATTCCTGTGTCAGATATGTTTACAATTTATCTCGATATCACCGAGTATCACATTTACAGAAAAATTTAATTGGCTGCAGTTTCTCTGACTTTTACAAGTACAGATCATGTCTCACACTATTTAGAGTAATGCACACAGGTGAACCTAATTATCTTAGTTCCAATATAATTCCTCTAAGATCATCCAGATCTAAACAATTCCTAATACCTCAACATTATTCTACTTATTATAGTCAATCATTATTCGTTAGAGGCATTTCAACCTGGAATCTATTACCTTTAAATATCAAAACAAGTATGTCTATACCTTATTTCAAGCGCAAACTCCTGGCCGAACTCAACAACCCGAATCAGTGATACATTTGAGAAAATGTGTAGTAAATTTGAGAAAATTAGCATTAATTTATTTAAGTTAAGTGAAATTGAATAACTCCATCACTAAGTGAATTCCCGCCACAATGTAATGAATTAAAAGGCACGTGCCTTATATTACATGAATAAATAAACAAATAATAATAATAATAATAAAATGGCTGTATCTCGAGAACTACATCAGCAAACCTTCTGAAACTTTGCCCAGAGATACTTGACAGTCATATGAAGCAAAATTTATCATTATCTCGAAATGCATTATCTTTAAAGTGCTTTAAAGATTGTTTTGGTTTTCATATTGAAAATCGGATGTAACATCTTAAAAGGGCTGTACTTCGAAAATACATCAGCGAATGTTTTCATTTTTTGCTCAGAGGTGCGTTATGGTGTAAGGAATCGATAGACACCAAAATCTCGGATTGCATTTTTTTTTTCATAATAACGGTATTTTGAGCACCGTGAAAGTGGCCCTATTTCGTGTTTGACAGTTTGTCAAATTCGCAAACAAAGCAAAATGAATGCATGCTGACGTTTCTTACAAGCAAACGAAAAACGTAGGAAAACTGTCAAAAAATGGCGAGTTTGTTTGTTTGTCACAGTCTAATACCTCCTTTATACCCCATTCGCACGGGCGAGTTATATCCGGATATAACCGTTTTTAAAACCTCAACTGTCGAAGTTGTATGAGTTATATTCTTGTTTACATTTTAAAACCGGCTATCAGTGGTTCGGGTGAATGGGGTATTAGATGAAATCCCGAAAATCTCTGTACGTAATATTTGAACAAAAATTCAATGGAAATTCATGGAACATTTTTAAAAATCGGATGTTTTCAAAATATTTATCGTATTCTGGGGTGAATCGGGACACATGGGGCGAATTAGGACAGCTATTTTAAACCAAATTGTCGATAATTTTGGGCGGTTTCAGTTAGACCAGATTCAGAGCTACAAAATTTGTACATACATATCCAAATTTGGAACTTTCAACTGCTCTAAAACATGCTGTCCCTATAATTATTATTTTTTCTTTTCAAATGAGTGCAGTTTCCCCCAGATCCCGGAAATGGTTTTTTTTTTTTTGGTTAAAATGTTTGTGAAGACCTTCCTTGTGACCAAACAAACCAATTTATGTCATTGGTACAATTACAATACAATTTTGATAGCTGTCCATACAAAAATGGTACTAAATATTCGAAAATCTGTACAGTACAGAAATTTTCTGATCGATTTGGTGTCTTCGGCAAACTTGCAGGTATTGATCAGAACTAATTATAAAATAGTACACGGAAAATCCCATTTTTTTATTTTCATGGAAAATCAATTTCCCAAAATTTGTATTCTAAATTTGAAAAAAGTATATTTTTTAAAGGACAAAAACTCGCCACTTTTGAACAATACAGAAGTATAAAAAATGGCGTCAAATTTTGTATGACATCAGTTTTAAAGCTAAAATCAAATTAACAATCAAAAAGTACTTAAAAATAAATAAAAATACACGAAATCGGACCAAGATCGAACCAAGTTTTAGGCGCGTGGCTTTTGAAAATGTCGTACGCGCATCGAACATAAATAACACCAATATAAACTTTTTTAACTTTTTTATTTCTTTTCTACATTTAATCTCAGGGGACAACTTTGGGAACAGCTTTTAATTCCGTGAAGTACCTAAAATTTGGTATTTGGTGTTCAGTGACAGCTAGCTTAAAGCTTTTTTGACTGAAATTTAAAAGTATTCAATTCGTTTTGAACCAACGGTCAGGAAGAATCAAACTAATTTAATTGTATTCCAAGGTAACTGAAGCTATTAAGATTTTTAGTTTAAATTGGTGAGTTTGGTTGTATTTAATCGTCAAATAGAACTTTGTTTTATTGATCTAATAAATGTAAAATGTAGGAAAATTTACGCCATTATTGTAATTATCTTGCAAATATATGCAAAAGAAAAAAAAAACTTGCAAAAAAAAATTGTAAATAAGAGTGAAAAAGTAATCACTATATGTTAAATGCTTTTACAAACACAAAGAAACCCATTTTTTGATTGATACATTCTGAATCAAGATAAGAATGTTTTTCCAAAACAAACATGGCCGCCAAACGGAAATGATGGCTTTCAGAGCCTTAAGTTTCGTTTTTTTTTTATAACAGATTACGGTTTCATAATTATATTGTACTCACTCATAACAGAATGGCTCAGTTTTGATGCATACCTGAAAATAAAAGAAAAATTAACGTATAGATTTTAACGTAGAATTGTTCTTAGATAATTTACTAACATAGTGGAATTTGATGAACTCTACCTAAAATGCCAATCGTTTAAAAATTTACCCAATCTCACCCCCTAGAGGGGGTGACATTGGGTCAAATTAAACTAAAATGATGCTCATATACAAAGATACATCCAACAGTGTTTCTTGTTCGAGGGAATCGAATTGACATGCTACAATGTTTGAATTTTTTTTTTTAAACATTTGGGTTCTTTTCGAGCAATTCCCACAAAAATATTAAAAAGTTGATTTTTTGGCCAATAACACATAGCTGCCAAAATGGCAGAATTCGTTCTATTAGCGAGATTTTTCAGCTAAGTCATCTTAAGATGCATTGAAAAGAACCTGAGAAATGTTAAAATCCGTAAAAAATCACTTTGACCCAATCTCAACCCCTTAGACCAAATGTCACCCCCACTGACGGTATTTCAAATAAAATTCTGCTAAACAGTTCCATTTCCCCTCACTTAGCACAACATGTTTATTGTGGCAGCACCACTGACATTAGTATGTGTACACACGATAAATCTTTCAAAATCTGCAACAAAACGGTGTCTCACTTTAGCCCACAATCGTGGGTGAGTGTGAACAACCGTGCAAATTAAACAATGCTATAATTTTGTTTTTATTACCCTCTAACGAGATCCAACAATTCAAGTGCACACACACATTCACACTCGCACACTTACAAACACACAAAAACATACAAATGGATCCGCATTGCACCTACAAACAGTGTCATTATTCTCGGCGATGTGCTCGAAAATTTTACGTTCCTTGCATGCTTCCAAATAATTGCTTCGCACGTAAAAGGCAACGAGGGATTTGTACTCTGTGAAGACGACACGCAGGTGTTTGAAGTTGGTGGGTGGATTGTGGAGACTCCTCGTCTCCGAAAGACTTGAGTTCCCACCTTCTTGGAGGGTACTAGTCCGTGACTGGCAGTAATTACAGTCTTTGACATTTCTTCAAATTGTTTGGTATTTAGAAGTTCTTACTTACAAACTAATAGATTATATCCCACATTCAATTAAAAAGGCAAAAAAATATCAATTATTGTGTCATTGATCGTGTTATTTCAAAAATGTCGCCCACAATCTTTTTCATCATTTATCTTCCATGAACAGCCCCACATAAACCAACCACAAACCCCTCGCAACATAATATCGCTAATGACCACACTCTCCATTAGTGTGGCCTTGTGGTCCAAAATTATTATCCTCGTTCAGCAGGCAGGATAGAGGTTGGAAATACCGTTCCATTCAACTCAACCCACGACAATCCAGGCCAGGGACTCGCGCGTCAATGCCCATTCACAAAAACAAGAGTTGAGTTCTGGGAAAAGCTCCACAAACCGTTCATCGTTGTTGTTGTTGTTTCTGGATTGTATGAACATAAACACATACACACGCTTACGAATAAACTCAACCACAGCTTCCGTTTCAGTCCCATCAGTGCAAACAAAGCTTCCCCGGCCAGGAGAGATTGTCGTGTGATACGAGCGCGACTCTATTTGCATTCGTTCATCCGAAAGTTTACCATCACAAACACAGCTAGCAATGGCTTTGCTGGTATAAGTGAGCTAGACTGGTTCAAAGTTTAAATTATGTCTGGGTCTTTTGAAGCTCCAAAGATTCAATATTTTAATTTGCCTAAGGGGTTACTTACATACATGTAGAAAATCACAAAATTTCATATTACAGAAAATTCAGAACTCTATAAATGATTTTCCATCACTCCTGAAAGTTTCATGAAGATATTTCATGATTAAAGTAAGTAACAGACGATTTAAGTTTGGAATTTTGCCATGCGCAAAGTGAACTGTCAAACTTTCTGAGCGTTTTTCTCGTAACATCGAGTTGATTTACGCGAGCCACGATATCTGGAGATGGGATGCATAAAATTGGCTGAAATTTGAGGTGAAGACTCTCAAGACATATCCCGTGTGCATGACGAAGAACGATTTTGAAGTTTTGTATAAAAAAAAATACAAATAACTAAAACTGAAGATTGTTTATATGAAAAACATATAAATATTTTTATCTTTTGTCAAATAATTTTTTTGAAAATCGGCCTTCGTCTTGTATATAATTGGATTGATCGGAAAAACATCTTAATAAAAAAGTAAAGGGTGTTATTTTAAGACAAGATCAAGAAATTATCTATTAATAATTCCCATAAAATGTCAATAAAAATTCCTGGCATCGAAAACTCTGAACCTTTCTTCTCTGCCTCAGCCATCTTCTTCCATTGTTTACAAAGTTTATTCGACAGCAGTTTAGGTTTGACATTAGTGTAATTCTCTAGAATTTCACAATTTTCTCTGAGATTTTTTTTTCGTTTCGATGAAATTTTGTCCTTGCACTCCCCTCTCCAAATAAAAAAAAAATGATTCGTTAGTTTTCCCATACAAGGCTCCATACAATTATGTTAATATTTGGCAGTCTGTATCTTGGAAAGGAATTTTCAGATCAAGGCAAAGTTGTAGGTTATGATTAAAACTCAAAGAAAAAGGTACACGGAAAAATTTCAAATTTTTATTTGTCCTTTTAATACTAAGACTTGAACCCCCAAAGTAGATTTTTTTTATTTTAGAATTTTTCAAATAGTGGACTAATAAAGGCTTCTTGTGCAAAACCTAGTACTGTAGACATATTTTTTTTAAATGGTGATTTTGAAATCACAATATTATTAAACATACACACTATTTTTTGATAAAGTGCACCGTTTTTAAGCATTACAAAACATATTTTTGAAAGACTGGGAAGTTTGAATACACAATTAAATACAATATTATTTTTTAACTTTGATTTTTGAGTTAATACCCTCTTAAAGTTTATATTTTGTGAAAAAAAAGTTTTTCTCAGTGTCATTTAATAAGCCTTCACTTTTCATATCTGGGTAATTCTCTACCAACTCACACGAAATCGGGAAAAGTTGCCCCGACCCCTCTTCGATTTGCGTGAAACTTTGTCCTAAGGGGTAACTTTTGTCCCTGAATACGAATCCGAGGTCCGTTTTTTGATATCTCGTGACGGAGGGGCGGTACGACCCCTTCCATTTTTGAACATGCGAAAATAGAGGTGTTTTTTAATAATTTGCAGCCTGAAACGGTGATGAGATAGAAATTTGATGTCAAAGGGACTTTTATGTAAAATTAGACGCCCAATTTGATGGCGGACTCAGAATTCCGAAAAAACGTAATTTTCATCAAAAAAACACTAAAAAAGTTTTAAAAATTCTCCCATTTTCCATTACTCGACTGTCAAAAATTTTGGAACATGTCATTTTATGGGAAATTTAATGTTCTTTTTGAATCTTCATTGACCCAGAAGGGTCATTTTTTCATTTAGAACAAAATTTTTCATTTTAAAATTTCGTGTTTTTTCTAACTTTGCAGGGTTATTTTTTAGAGTGTAACAATGTTGTACAAAGTTGTAGAGCAGACAATTACAAAAATTTTGATTTGTAGACATAAGGGGTTTGCTTATAAACATCACGAGTTATCGCGATTTTACGAAAAAAAGTTTTGAAAAAGTTACTTTTTGCGTTTCTCTTTGTTTCTTCGTCCGTGTCTGTCACGGGTGGCCATGAACGGCCATGATCGATGACGACCAACTTTTTCAAAACTTTTTTTCGTAAAATCGCGATAACTCGTGATATTTATAAGCAAACCCCTTATGTCTAAATATCAAAATTTTTGTAATTGTCTGCTCTACAACTTTGTACAACATTGTTACACTCTAAAAAATAACCCTGCAAAGTTAGAAAAAACACGAAATTTTAAAATGAAAATTTTTGTTCTAAATGAAAAAATGACCCTTCTGGGTCAATGTAGATTCGAAAAGTACATTAAATTTTCCATAAAATGACATGTTCCAAAAATTTTTACAGTCAAGTAACGGAAAATGGGAGAATTTTTAAAACTTTTTTAGTGTTTTTTTCGATGAAAAATACGTTTTTTCGAAATTCTGAGTACGCCATCAAATTGGGCGTCTAATTTTACATAAAAGTCCCTTTGACACCAAATTTCTATCTCATCACCGTTTCAGGCTGCAAATTATTGAAAAACACCTCTTTTTTCGCATGTTCAAAAATGGAAGGGGTCGTACCGCCCCTCCGTCACGAGATATAAAAAAACGGACCTCGGATTCGTGATCAGGGACAAAAGTTACCCCTTAGGACAAAGTTTCACGCAAATCGAAGAGGGGTCGGGGCAACTGCTGTGTGAGTTGGCATCTTTATATCTCGGAAACTATCAATTCGATTTTCAATATAAAAAATGACACTTTTGTAAAATTGTCTGCTCTTTTCAATAGTAACAATTTCTATATTTAAAAACGTGGGTTTTATAGAAAAGCTAGATGTTTGGGCATATAGGCATATAGCATGACTTGTGTAACGAGGATCGAGTCGGATATCGGCGGATTTTCCGACGATGTAATTCCAGGTTGGTACGAAATTAAAACGAAAAATCTACTCTATCTATACAAAGACCCCTAAAACGGTGTTATATCTACCCCAAAATGTTTATTTAGCAATTCTATGGTAATATGTTGACATTTAGATACATTAAAAGTTTGCAAAATTGAGTTCAGATAAGTTTTATATAGAATTTCCAGAGTTATATAAACCTTTGAACTAAGTAGTTAGTAAACTTTATATTCAACCCAAATTATTTTTATAATCAGTCAAGGATGTCTATTTGGTGATTTGTCAACAATTAACTGTTGTTGTTACCTCATGCTCTTTTTTCCAGGATACTTTGTAGGGCTCAAAATATCTCAAAAGAGTTCCAAAGAAATAAAAATGTTGCCAAATGATGGCTGAGCAATCACTCAATATATAATTAACAAATAAATGTCTTAAATTATTTACTGCGTTTTCTAAAAAAAGAAGATAACATCATATCAATTCTTAAAGTCCAAATTCCAAGTTTCTGGCAGGGTTTTGATCTCTGAACCTTCTGCTCGTGGGATAGAAGTCGCAACCATTAACCCATGGAGCCAGTTACAAGCGTATTAAATTATTGATCCCTTAGAAAAAAACCAGAATGTTTCGATCACTTTAGGTCACAAACCACCCAATAGCACATGTCATGTACCAGAGTTTTCCAAACAAAGTGGCCAATAGATTCATCAACCACAAAATGGCCCACAGTTACCCATACTCCCTCTTTTCTTCCCTCTTTACCAGCCATCGGAATCCCGGAAATCCCCAGCTTTTATCCGGTCACAACATACATTCAGCAACATTCCTGCCGAGGTGAAATTGCTCATATGTTGCGCCATCCAGCGATCATCGAGCGAGGGTCGGTTACAACACGGGGTTGTCCCATTTCCGTCCACGTGTATCTTTTATGAGAAAGTGTGGTACATGGACCCCTCCGACCTACCCCGGTGGCCGGAGGTTGAAGTGCACTTCAAAATTGTTCACTCTCGTTGACCGGAGTGATGATGGCCACTCTTTTGTTGTGGACAGCATACCGTGGGATTGCACGTGGTTTCAGGGTGGTCAACGTTTCACTTTTGAAAATTAACACACCTGGGCGGTTTTGCTGACATTTTATGCGGGTTGTGATGAAGTTGGTTTGATGGAGGTGCATGGTTTCTGAAAGATACTTTGTTGAAAAGATGCAGTTGTTCAAAATTTAGATCATTTTCATTAAAATCTTGTTATTTTATTTTAAAGAAAGTTTATTTAAACAGTTTCAACCCTTTTCAATTCCATCCTTTGCACAAAGCTGATAAATTTACCCCAACCCTGATGCTGCTCTCGCACGTCCTGGATGGATTTCAGAGTCAAACCAGCCGAGAACCAGCCTGGTCTCTACAAGTGTACTCGAGAGAGGGGCAATGTTTGAATAAATGAAGCTAAAATAGACCTGTAAGTGGAGTCTATTTTTAGACGCCCCCACCGCACACACACACACAGTCAAACAAATCGATAGAAGTGGAGCTGAGCTGTGAGCTGATTCTGGTGGCAGAGTTTCATTACAAGCATCCAACAGATGTCCTGATTTTCCCTTTCTTGGTCGCTTTCTCTCGTCGGCACTTTCAACTGTGCCCACCCACACACTGCCCCCCTTGATGATAGTATTCTTGGTATTCTACTACGAGATGGTACTACAACTGTTGAAAGAGTGGTTGTAAAAGACGAGAGGGAGGGGGGGTCTTTCTATTTCTCTCTCACTTTGATTTTATTTACCCTTTCGGCTAAGTGCTGTTTTATGGAACTTTATTGTGGGTAGAATTATTATTGAGTTTTAATGGACTTTCGAACGGAACTGACCCTCCTTGGTCTGTGCTTTGGTTGTGCATTTGCATTTGAAATTGCTGGAGGCAGGAAGGGACGGTGGTTGAAGAAGCGTAAAGCATTAGAGGGTAAGAATCAATTTGATACTACTTGGGTTTGAAATTCCATAAAAACGTTTATTCCGCCAACTCACACAGCAGTTGCCCCGACCCCTCTTCGATATGCGTAAAATTGGGTTCAAGAGGTAACTTTTGCCCCTGATCACGAATCCAAGGTCAGTATTTTGATATCTTGTGACGGACTTTTTTTTCGTAAAATCGCGATAACTCGTGTATACTCTAAAAAATAACACTGCAAAGTTAGAAAAAAAAACATTTTAAAATGATTTTTTTTGTTTTAAATGATTATGTAGAATGTTGATTCGAAAAGAACATTAAATCTTCTCTATATATATATATATAAAAAATTTCGACGGTTTTGTACGAACGCGAATCAATTCAACACGGAATGTCGGATCGAGGTGCTCTTTGTTGCGTTGGGTCCGTATAAGTCCAAGGAAGGTTCTTACGCCAAAAGTTACAACTTTGGCCACTCTGCAACCGATTCCGGAAAATCTGCAGATTCTATGGTAAAAGTTACGTAAAATCAAATTTTGATCACAGGAGGCTGAATAAGCAAACAAGCTAAAAACGTCAAGAAACCTAAAAGGGCAGGACGAAGTTTGCCGGGTAAGGCTTGTTTTCTATAAATTACATGCTCAAAAAAAATTACATTCAAGTACCGTAAAACGGGGTGACTTTGATAGCCGGGGTGACTTTGATAGGTTTGAGATTTTTCCGCAAAATGAAGAGTACAAATTAAATACATACGGAATGGTTTGGAACCATACTGACCATGGTAGAGAAGTACTCAAAGTACCTCAAGAAGAACTTTTCATAACATTTTGAAAGGTTTAAAAAGTTAGTTAACTGTTATTAAGAAAATGTTGATGAAAGGCATTATTTCAAACTTCTCAAAGTGTCATGATTTTCTCAACATGAACATGATTTTGAATCGGAAAATGGAATACATTTTCGGATTCTTTGGACAATTTTCCACTTGGAGAAGGTAAACTAATTTTGTAAATATTAAGGGGTTACATACATGTATATCGGCAAAAAAGTCAGAGGTTAGTATGAGCGCATACTTCAGCTTTTTTTCAAATTCTTTTTTCAGGGCATTAAAATACATATTTTCACCTACTAACAATACAAATGTGAAGATATTTGGTTGCATCATTACCGAGATATGGCAATTTTAAGTTAGCAGTTTCAAAAAACGGGTGCCACGATATCTCAACACTGTCTTGACCAAATTGGCTCAAAAAAGAGAAAAACGCCAACAAAGTTTGACAGCCCGCCTTGCGCATGGCAAAATTTTGAGCTTAAATCGTCTGTTACTCAGTTTAATCATGAAATATCTTCATGAAACTTTCAGGAGTGATTTATAAGCATCTTTTGAGTGAATTTAACAAATATTCTGTAATATAACATTTTTTGATTTTCTACATGTATGTAACCCCTTAAATAATATGTGTTTTTGAAACATAATTCAAAAAAATCTCCAAATTTTATAGGCAATTTCAGTTAAACAAATTTCATATGAAATGTGAAAACTTGTGATTCGTGCTACGAATTCAGTTTAAAATGTAATATAACTCGATAATTTTATGAACAATACTAGATTTAACGAATTTCAGGCAAAATTCCGACTTTTTAGCAACTTTACCTAAAATTTATATGTATTTTGTTAAAAAGCCTTAAAACTTAGTTAACTTAATATAAACATTGATTTTTTTTTCTTGAAAACTATACCATCAACCTTGGTGATGGTTCATTTAACGTAAAAATGAAGTTTGAACACCTATAATCTGATTTTAACAAGAAAAACTTTGACTATCAAAGTCACTCCGGAATTTAAAATGAGAATTTTTAACTTAAATATTTTTCTGAGCATTAAAGAAAAATAACTTTTTCCAGAAATAGTGCATGAACTTTGTGTGGCCTACTCCAGTACATGTTTTAAAAATAATAATCTTGAGAAAAACCTTTCCAGTTGGGAAATATTCCAAAAATAAATTGAAATCCTATCAAAGTCACCCCGGTTTACGGTAACAAGTTTTGAAAACTTATTTTGTGAAAAATATGTTTTTTTTTTCGGAATTTTGCCTTCCTCACTGAGGTAAGGCTAAAATCCTGCTCTAAAAATGAACTTTTCTCAGAAAGCTTTTAGACCCACCTTCATGTATACCTATCGACTCAGAATCGAAAACTGAACAAATGTCTGTGTGTATGTATGTGTGTGTGTATGTGTGTGTGTGTGTGTGTGTATGTGACCAAAATTCTCACTGAGTTTTCTCAGCACTGGCTGATCCGATTTTGGTCAAACCAGTTGCATTCGATTTGGTTTGAGGTCCCATACGTACCTATTGATTTTTATAAAGTTTCGATAAGTAGTTCAAAAGTTATGTATAAAAATGTGTTTTTTTTTTGTATTTACCGGGTGTTAGATAAGTGATTGGAAATCAACTCAAATACCATCATGTTATACATGGTTGGTTAGGTAATCGAAAGACCTTTCCAACGCGTTCAAAACATTGAGAATCTGGCAACCCTGTCTCAAGATATGGCCACTTAAGTGATATTTATGCACTTTTTCGAAGCCGGATCTCCCTTAAATGTATTAAAACTATGTCCGAATCCATCATCCGATCCACCGTTGGTTAGGTAATCAAAAGACCTCTCCAACGAGCCCTAGCAATCCTGTCTCAAGTTTTGGTTACTTAAGTGATTTTATGCACTTTTTTATTGCTAATCCTAAAAAAAAACTAGATAAAAATTTTGTCCAATCCCATCGAATCGCCAATTGTTGGTAAAGAGTGAGGAAGGCATCAACCACATATGTGGATTAAGTGAGTTTTTAGTACGCCATCAAATCGACGTCAAATTTTACATAAAAGTCGTTTTGACACCAAATTTCCAAGGAAATTATGGAGCTGGAGCTATCACAAATCCACATAACCAATTTCAAGATTAGTCAGGTGAACACCGAAAGCGCGATCATAAATTAAAGTGGTCGAATAAAGCTTTTAACTGCTTAATTAATTGTTTGTTGACACGACGCCGAATCATTTCATCATTTTCTGACGTACACATAATTTTGCAGCCCAAAACCAGCTAATAAATTTTAAAAAAAAATTGGCTTCGTATTATTTTTTCTTGATTTCTGTGCACCTATGTCTACAACCAAGATTGTTTACTTTTTACTGTTTGGTCTGACAGTCTTGGTCTGACAGATTTGGTCTGACAGCTCTATCATGAATTTTGGTCTGGAGCAGGCGAGGGATAGGACACAGCACCCTCTTGCAAATTTCCATCTCATCACCGTTTCAGGCTGCAAATAACTGAAAAAAAAAAGTTTTTTTCGAATGTTCAAAAGTGAAAGGGGTCGTACCACCTCTCTGTCACGAGATATATTTCAAGAAATCGAAGAAGGGTCGGGGTAAATTTTCCCGATTTCGTGTGAGTTGGTAGAAAATTACCCGTATAGCCTAAAATATGTGTTTTGTCCATATTGTAAGTCAAAATGCACCCCTTTCCATTTATTGTTCTGTGATTTGTATCGCAAGTCCCAACAACTTACAATAAACCAGATTTTCTAAAATGTCCATCATTGGTAAACTCATTACGGCTAAACGTCTCTTTCATCGCAATTGTCCATTAACAACAATGGTCAAAATCCAATTACGACCCCCCATCCCGAACTCTAAACCACACCCAAACACACACACAACCGGCAGCAGTAATAGCTTTTGCAATTCTGATTGTTTCCGACACATTTGGGTTCTAAAGTTTAAATTGAGCTTTTCATTAATTTCCCCGGCGAGTTACCACATCGCAGTTCTAACAATGTTGTGTGCGCTGCGAAGGTCCAATTCAGTCAGTCAGTCGAATTAGAGTAGAAGATAATTGTTTTACACCATATTCTTTTTTTAAGTCACCTTTTTTTAAACGATTCTCGATTTACGCAACTTTTTTTAAGTCATGACTTAAAATGAGAATGTCCATGACTTAAATTGAGAATATGACTTAAATTAAGAATCTTTGGGATTTCGTAATTTGTCGGAGAATTTTCAAAATGTATCAATAGTATTTTGTTTAGTTATGTTATTAAAACATTTTAGCATGGTTTTGGAACACCTGGGATGTTCTAGTCCATCCGAAACTTCCGGAAATATTGTGCAGCAGGCTAACCGAAGAAACAAGCTGAAACTTCAAAATTTTGACAACGGATCCTACCCAGACTGCTTCAGTGAGTGCGGTAGGCTACAGTGCATTGTTGTAACAACTTATTGGGATGATCTGGGACATCCAAGGACTCCCTGGAGTTAAGATCTGTGGGTCTACCGCCGTAACAAGCAAGAGGTCGACGGATTTTGACCCCGGAACATATCCGCATAGCTTCAGTGAGTATGGTAGACTACTTTGCTGATGTGTAGGGATGTCCTGGGTCATCCAAGGACTCCCTGGAGTTAAGATCTGTGGGTCTACCACCGTAACAAGCAAGAGGTCGACGGAAATTGACCCCAGAATATACCCGCATAGCTTCAGTGAGTATGGTAGACTACTTTGCTGATGTGTAGGGATGTCCTGGGTCATCCAAGGACTCCCTAGAGTTAAGATCTGTGAGTCTACCACCGTAACAAGCAAGAGGTCGTCGGATTTTTACCCCGGAATATACCCGCATAGCTTCAGAGAGTATGGTAGACTTCTTTGCTGATGTGTTGAGATGTTCTGGGTCATTCAAGGACTCCCTGGAGATATGATAGACCACCAGATCTTAACTCCAGGGAGTCCTTGGATGACCCAGAACATCTCAACACATCAGCAAATTAGTCTACCATACTCACTGAAGCTATGCGGGTATGTCCCGAGGTCAAAAACCGACGACCTCTTGCTTGTTACGGCGGTAGACCCTCAGATCTTAACATCAGGGAGTCCTTGGACGACTTAGAACATCCTAGAACATCAGCAAAGTAGTCTACCATACTCACTGAAGCTATGCGGGTATGTCCCGAGGTCAAAAACCGACGACCTCTTGCTTGTTACGGCGGTAGACCCTCAGATCTTAACATCAGGTAGTCCTTGGACGACCTAGAACATCCTAGAACATCAGCAAAGTAGTCTACCATACTCACTGAAGCTATGCGGGTATGTCCCGGAGTCAAAATAAGTCGATCTCTTGCTTGTTACGGTGGTAGACCCACAGATCTTAACTCCAGGGAGTCCTTGGATGACCCAAGACAGCCCAACAGATCAGCAAAGTAGTCTACAATGCTCACTGAAGCTATGCGGGTATATTCCGGGGTCAAAATCCGTCGACCTCTTGCTTGTTACAGTGGTAGACCCACAGATCTTTACTCCAGGGAGTCCTTGGATGTCCCAGATCATCCAAATAAGTTGTTACAACAATGCAATGTAGCCTACCGCACTCACTGAAGCAGTCTGGGTAGGATCCGTTGTCAAAATTTTGAAGTTTCAGCTTGTTTCTTCGGTTAGCCTGCTGCACAAAATTTCCGGAAGTTTCGGATGGACTAGAACATCCCAGGTGTTCCAAAACCATGCTAAAATGTTTTAATAACATAACTAAACAAAATACTATTGATACATTTTGAAAATTCTCCGACAAATTACGAAATCCCAAAGATTCTTAATTTAAGTCATATTCTCAATTTAAGTCATGGACATTCTTTTTTTAAACGATTCTCGAATTAAACACCCCCATTTCGTTGTGTAAATCAAGAATATGGTGTACCGATGTAGCCTTTTCATCACCGGGTTGAGCTGTGATGAAATCGGGCGTTTGGCGGAAGGTGTGTTGTGCAAAATTAGAAATTAGTTTGTTATTAATTCGCGCAAATTCACGACGTAATTATTCGCGACTCGTGGGGTGACGCGGTTTGACGTCAGCTCGGTAGTTTATTGACGAAACTGACTGTTGATTTACTTGATCACGTTTCGTGTGCCATGATTTGAAAATGTTTATTATGACAAATTCTGAAATGGATCAGGCCGAGACGGCTTTGCAAATAGTTTTAGGTGTATATCTAGGATTTGCTCACAACGTTCGACGTTGGTCCAATTAAAATTCCTTACCGCACAAATTGATGCCTCTGATGGTCGAACCAGAGCAGATCGTTTTCAAAAGGGGGTTGGCGAATAGATTAAACACTCATTTGTCATTCGAACAAGATGAGAAGGCTTACAGACTCTCTTTACACAATTAGTGAGTCACTTGGTCGGAGTTCAAGCTCGGAGACATTCGAAGCACCATCTCCGAGAACAAATTTCCATTTAGCACGTGTGACGGGATTAATTAAGATAATTTCATGCTTGAGATGGTGTAGGCTTCGAGTTCTGCCTTGCTTTTCATGTGTGTTGCGTACGTTATGATT
Organism: Culex pipiens pallens; assembly: GCF_016801865.2. Classification (NCBI taxonomy): domain Eukaryota; kingdom Metazoa; phylum Arthropoda; class Insecta; order Diptera; family Culicidae; genus Culex; species Culex pipiens. The sequence continues at coordinate 106,838,097 of NC_068938.1, forward strand.
TATTTGTCACACACGGGATCTGTTTAATGAAAGCAAACGGAACATCTATCAAATTACATTGCGAGTGGAAAATAAACTTTGGAGATAATTGTCTGCTGATATGGGAAGCCGAGTGATATGGTGTGGGTGACTAAGAAGGTTTTGAAGCACATAACAAGTTTAACATAAATTGGGATATCAAAAGTCATTTAGAAAGACGCAGAATATCCTATTTTAAAAAAACGAAATTTTTGGTATTTAACTGCCTTCCTCACCTTTCTATAAAATATCCGAAAAAAAAGAGTTTTATTAGAAAAGATTCTATAAACATAGCAAATCCCATAGCTTATAGGACCTTTTCAAAAAAAAAACCGTAGAAATGAACTCCTCCTAAACTTGATTTCACGTATACGTATCGACTCAGAATCAATTGCGTGGGGTGTGATCAATTCTATGCACTTGATTTTCTCGGCTATGGTTGAACGAAATTTGACCGAATTTGTTTCATTCGGTTCAGTTTTAGGTCTCATGGATTGGTATTGAATATTGTAACATTTAATTTAGTTGTTCAACAGTCATGATAATGAAACAATTTTGGAGGGGTTAAAAAGGGTTGATAAGACAAATGTGTACAAAGTACCTATTTGTTTTACAAATTGCGGTTTATTTGAAATATAAAATTTTGCAAAATTACAATATAGGTTGGCGAAAAATGAAAATTCTGAAACTTAAATATTCGCGACTTTTTAAAAGAAAACAAATATGATCTATACAATTTCAGCATTTCAAAGAACATGCATTTAGAGAAAATTAAGGATTTTGCTTCTTATGATCTTATAATATTTTTTTCAATGTTTTGCATATTTTATAATAGGGTGTTTAAAAAAAAACGAAGTTGACTTTATAGCTGTCGGCCACCATTGCTAGTACCAACCACTAGTGTCTTCCTTTTTTTATAGATAACAAGGACTTCGCCGCCCTGGGCTCCTAAGTGTATGAAAGTATGGCACGGAGCGACGGCGCCGAATACCCATATATTTACACAAAGAATTTTAGAGCGCCCGCCGCGGGATTCGAACCGTCGATCTCTGGATTGTGAGTCCAGTGCGCGGTCCGATTGATCCACACGGGCGGGCCCATAGGGACTCTCATGCCAAATATAAGCTCATTTGGTTGAGAATTGGCCTGTCCCCAGCGGTTTAAATTTTACATGGAATTTACTATGGGATTTTTGTGCTTTTCGTTCAATCGTTCCTACATGTCTGGGGACAACATGGATTCACTCGGAATAAAGACAGGTGTGTAGGGGATGGTCCAATGAACACATTTCAGAAGGAATTAGGGTTGTCCGTTCTGTCCCCAAAGCGCGCATTGGATCGACGTCCGGTGTCTCCAAAATCAACGATTCATCCTTCAAAAGCATCGCATTGTCCTTGGTATGCTATGACGGCTAGGTGAAAACCACGACGCCACATGGCAGACGGTGAACACGTGTATGCTCTGGGGGGGCATAAACTGTGAAACAGATTTGCAACGGCCTCAATAGTAATTTAAAAAACTATTTTTTTCAAAACTGGGAAATTTTCCTCCAATTTTAGTTTTTATGACTTTGTTGATCAGACTGCTGGGCTCTTAAAGTTATTTAAAAAAAATCTCAGTATTCAACTTGCGATATATCGGAAACTATTGGTTCGATTTTCAAAATTAAAAACTTAACTTTCATGAAACATTTAGCAATATTATAAATTTAAAAAAATTGAAACTCAAGAAAAATACACTTCATTCAATTTTTTTTTGTTTGTGGAAAAATCATCATTTTGCATACGCTTAGCCACCATTCTGATTTTTTACGTTGTTTATGGATGTTTCTCACACAAGTATAAAAAAAAAATTTTCGAAAAAAATTTAAAAAAAATCACGATTGCGGAAACATTCCTGTTTTGGGAACATAAAAATCACTTCATGTTGCCAGAAAGGGGATGCCACATAACTATGTTTTTCTCCAAACTCATAAAATCTTCATCATAAGGAATTCAATAAACCCTTAAAGAAGACCAATCGGTGCACCATTTCGTTTGAAAGTTACAAGTTCCAACCCCGATTTGTTCAAAAATAAAGCACTGCAGCAGTGTCGCTGACATCGTCAATTTGTGCAAATCAACGCACCGAAGCAGAACTTTCCACGACAGCTCGCTCACCGCGGCAACAGAAAGCGGAAAAGCTCACCCCGAGCATGGGTAAATAACAAGGGAAATGCGTAATAATACCTTTCTCTGGTATCAATACCAAATTTTGGTATTCCTGGACCCTTTAAAATTTGTCTTAAGGATTATGCAAGAGCAAAATGTGGTATCATACCAATTTAAGGTAATGGTATTTAAGGAAAATTTCCAAAATCTGATTTTCCAAGGGTGCGGGGAATACCTAATTATAAAACCATGGCAATACCAAGTTTTGGTATTCAAGCAATGTTCAAAAATCCAGAAGACCTCAACTTGGTATTGAAATGGTTTTATTTTGAGGTATTATTTTACCCTTGGAATAACATGGTTTGGTATTGTTGTGCCCTTCCACATACAAGACTTTGGTATGATTTCATGGTATTTTACCATCTATTACTGGGCAACCAAGGGCACATTTTGGTCCCTGTTATTTGCCCAAGTAATTCAAAAATTCCCGTGTTATTTACCCCTGCTCGGGACTTGCGACATCATCCGGTCCAGACTGTAGTAGACCAGACCCGAAGAAGCTCAACCATGAACGGGTAAGGGAAAAGCCACCCACGCACCACAAACTCCCGGCTGCTCTGGATGTGAACTCTTGTAAAGTTCGCCAAGGCGTCTTATTTTCTGATTTAAATTAAGTTCATTGTGAGATTTTCTCTTTTTCTTTCTTGAATGAGTTTGCAAAAGTCTGAAAATGATAGCAATCAAAACAAGTGTTCCAACAATGGGGTCACCTACCCTATAAACAGTACAAACTCTAACAGATTCTGGCATGTGAAGGGTGCATGTGTTTCTGTGGGACTATGTGTATAAACGAAGATATTATAAACAAGGGCCGTGAGTTCGAAGACGCGTGTGGGTGGGCGGGTTGGGTAAGCCTAATGGAAGTTTTCCGAGTTGTTGCTTCCAGGATGATGTCTTTTTCCGAGTCGCTACTCCCGCAATTACGGGTCTGGGCCTGACTTTCGTTTCAGCTGACTTGTTGTGACCAACAATTAGGGGCACTTGCTGTGGAATTGCGACACTTTGCACTGAATAATTGCTAATTGAGACTTGACATTTTTTATGTTTATTCTTCTACCAATTTTACATAAATCTGACAAACCGGTTTCCCAAAAATCCTCAAACCAACCATCTGCCACTTCCATCACCCAACAAATATTAGTCAAAAGTCATCTTTCAACACCTCTCGATTGAACCGCGACTCGAAGCAAATTTCTTGACAAATTCACCCTTGTATGATTAGCAGCAGCAGCACGAGAGCGAAAAAAAAGACAATGTTAGCGCCTTGGACTAAGTGCGTCATTTGTTGGTGGAATGGTGTATATTTTTTTTTTCTGATGCCAAATCGATGTTTGGCTCATTTTCAACTTTCATTTCACACGTGTGCAATGTGCCATTTCGGGAGGATATTTTTGGCAAATTTATGATCTGTGCAAGCGTAATTGGGAGTGAAAGATTTCCTGGATAGAAAAAAGTATGTGAAAATTATTCAATAAACTTTTTATTGCGAATGCATTCTAAGTATGTGTTATAAACCAGTAAAACTCCACTTTGTCACAATTAAGATTTCTATTTTTGGCATTTTTTGGAAGGTGTAATATTACCTCTTTTATAGTGTAAGATTGCCTCAATTTAGACCGAAAAATGGGAACTATCCAGTTCAAAAGATATATTTACAAAAAAATTGTGAGGTAAAAATGTACTCGTATTAATATTCTTTAAAAATCTTTCGTAATTCTAGCTAACAAAATTTTCAACATTTAAAAAATAACACTTCTTTTTGATAAACTTAAGTTATCTCTCAAGTTTAATATGATTCCAAGCCATCTCGGTCGTTATTATTTTGACATAGAACAACCCTCCCCAAATTCGGAACTATTCTACACTTTTTTTTATTTGGCTAAAACTTGGTGGGTCTAAAAAATATTCAAAAATCATTATCTTCGGAAAGAATTTTCTGATCAATTTGGTGATAGATTAAATCGAAATTTACCCATTATCTTAATTTTATAAAAATGAAAAGATTCAAATTCCCAAAAACATTATTTGTTTTTATGCTTTAGGGGACTGGAAACTGAATGAATACACCTTCAAGTGAGAAAGAGCCCTTCTTACAAAATGGAAAGTAAATTAAGATGAACAAATGATTATTTTTTGAAAACTTGTACTGTAATCCTTTGTTGAACCTATCTTGGAAAAACAACTTTTCTTACAGCTGTTAAATATATTTGAGAAGGACAAATAAAGTTTGAGTGAATTAATCCCATTTTTTGGTGATCATAAAAGAGTGTAGCGTCTATATTGCAAATCTATGATTCACTAAAACCATTACAATCCATCAATGAAAAATATTGCCGTCACCTGACAATAAGCCAGCAAATCACGCAAGCGCGTTTAAGCTTCGACTTGACGATTGGCGATTTGTCGATTTGACAACTTGACGATCTTTCGAAGTTATATGGCAATGTTCTAAAAAGTTATCTTGCAAGTACTTAAAAAACATAACTATTTAGTAAATAAAAAAAAAGTTATCTTGCAACGATGTTTTTTTCTAAAATCATCGAATCTACAAGATTACTTCAGCTCGATTTCTGAGAAATAGCTTCTTGCAAGATAACTTCAGCTCGATTGTCAGTGTTTGTCAGATAACCCTTTTTGAGATAACTTCAACTCAATTATTGCAAGATAACTTTAAGTCAGTTTTTGTAACATAACTTTCTGCAGGATAATTTCAGTTCGTTTTCTCGACATAAATTCTTGAAAGCTAACTTCAGCTCAATTTCGGCAAGATACCTTCACGTCATTTTTTTGCAAGATAACTTCAGTTTGATTTCTTCATATTATATTCAGGTCAGTTTTTGTTAGATAACTTTCTGCAAGATAATTTCAGCCAAATTTTGCAAGATAACTTTAAGAGGTTGCAAGATAACTTTAAGAGGTTACATACATAAAGAAACTCACAAAATTTAATTTTACACTTAATTTATCAGATCCACTAACATTCGATTTCCAATCAATCCTGAAAGTTTCATGAAGATATTTCATGATGAAAGTAAGTAACAGACAATTTAAGCTTGAATTTTTGCCATGCGCAAAGCGAACTGACAACTTTCTGAGCGTTTTCTCGAAACACTAGGTTGATTTACGGGTGCCACGATATCTCGTGATTGGATGGACCAAATTGCCTGAAATTTGGAGTGAAGACTCTCAAGACATATCCCGAAGCCCGATTTTGAAATTTTATTTTTTATAATATATATTGTTTTTTTTTATATGAAAAACTATAACAATATTTTTATCTTTTTTTTAACAAGCTTTTTGAAAATCGGTCTTTATCATACCACGGGACTAGTTAAAAAAAAAGTTTTTGGCATGGAATTGCTCATGTGAAATTTCAAAACATTGTGGATATGAGCTACAAAAAAAAACTTTATTTTTATTTATACCACAAATAACTAATTGTATATTTTTGTTGTTGTCATTTGAATATTTTGTGATCAGATTCCTGATTTTTTTTTTTTGCGTTACTTGCGAGCATCCGTCCCTTCAAGATTTTCACGTCTCTCTTTACATTTCTCAAGAGTAATAGCTGGTATTTGCCTCGAGTAAATCCTTCTGTGTAAGGACGAGCCCACAACCAGCTGATACCGACTGGCACGTGAAGGGTACTCTTGTAAAAGATACACAAATGGAGGGGGAAAGGTGCCAATTTTGGGCCACTATTATTTCTCATGGTGCATTTAATTGTACTTTGAGATTAAACATTTTTCAGAGTCAGTTTTTACAGTAATTTTTGGATAAAATAACATACTTTCACAAAACTCCTATACTCGAAGCCACAACAACACAGCTTTAACAAAATGGGGTAAGGTAAAGAAGGATCTGCAGTTGGAGAATTTATCCCTCTTGGAACAACTTTTCCTCAACTTTTTTTCCTGCCCCTTTGTGGTAGTGTTTCTCTTTTCTTTTTTTTCAAACCAGATACTCACATTTTTTGGTCTTCTTGTGTGAGTATGAAACTGACTAGCTCCTCTTCAGGGCAAAATATACGAGGATGCTAAAAATAGCACCATCACTCTCAATTCTCAGCAAAACCCCCCACCACACTTGACGGCCGCGCGGAGGAAAAGCGGGAAAATGTTAATACACCAGGAGTTTTCGTCCTTTTTTGGGGCGTTCGGCGGAGAATTTCATAAAGCACATAACGTGGGTTATGTACCAGAGATGATAAGGAAAATTGCAATTTTGCGTTCAATAAAAAAGTTTTCCACGAACCTTTTTATTTGCAAACAATGTCCAAATTGAAGCAAACTGATCGAATAAAGGTCGATCAACCCCCGACTTCAGCACCCACAACGCCGGAGAAAAGCCTCAACTGTCTGATGTTGCTGTAGGACCGTCGTCATATGCCGTCGCCTTATGAATATTTCCTTAATTAGGGAAGCGCTTCAGCGTTCCCTGCTCTTTTCCGTGGGAGGAACCTTAAGCTTTTTTGTTGAGTATACGGAAGCTTGTCATTTCTGGATGTGTTTGAAACTTGAAATTCGACATGTTCATGTATTGTATTCCTGTTCTATAGAAATAAAAAACTTTTGCTGAAACTCCTTTTTATTTTAAGGAGTTCTTTATTGTAACATTTTTCTTTCCTTTTTTCGACATTCCTTCAAGGTCACATCACGATTCAAAATCCGTCACAATTCCAGTCTGATTACATTCTCCACTTAGATCCCGTAAGCTCCCAACCCCAACAACTCGGAATCCCACTCGAATTGTGTGCCACCGTCGCACGTTTCGATTACAACCGACCTCCCCCCTTTCTGAGCACGAGAAGTTTTCCCCCCATCCACCTGGCTTTTCCTCGTGGCAGCAGATGATTTCTCGCACGACCCAATCCGGCCAAAAGAGTCTCACGCGCGTCTCACGATACTGACTGCTCTCGGGACAAGTGGGACCATAAATCAAATGGATCTTTTACATTTCTTTCCTACGGCCGGTAGTAGCTTATACCTACTGGCGGACGCACGTCATCGCGTCAATGATTCGTGTTATAAATGATAGGGTGGTGAACCTTTCCAAAGGATTTCAGAAAAAAAATCTTTTTATCTTTCAGTCAACTATTTTGATTGTTTTTAACAGACTTTTGATTTGAAAAAAAATAACTGTATTAAAAAAACAAATTTCAATGAAGCACCACCCTAAAAGAGCACACGTGTGAACTTCGAAACAACTTTCGAGTCTTTTTTTTATCAGCTCCCAACTTTGACTGATGTCTTTGGATGGGGGAAGAATAACGACTTACTTATGCATGAGCACACAGCCGATTGAAAGTGAAAGTGTGAACTTTACGAGAAAAGTTGAGCGCTGTCCTAGTATTGAAGTAAACGTGATTAAGCTTTTCTTAACATATATTTTATTACTTCTAGAATTTGAAGTGAAAAACTTTATGAAAACGACATAATTAGTTTCAAATTATGGTAATGATGATTTTGAATGAAAATATTACACTTCATATGAATTTCAATGAATACAAACACTTCAAGTTATCATCAATAATTTCTTTTTTTGGACACACTTGATCATCTTAGATTTTTCATTACGAACAAGAACTGCCAACTTTGGATTTGTGCAGTAAAGAAATTGTATTGACCAAGTTTGTAAATTGATAAAACAGTAATTTGAAGAAAATGTTAAAACATAACTTGAAAATTGATTTGCAGATATTTATCAATTACTTTGCATTCAATGTTCGCATAAATGTTTGTTCATTTTCAAAGATCAAATTTCAAGAGACCATCCCAAATTTGGTCCTTAATTTCATAAGGGCCAAAAATTCAAAATAAGGCCCATTTGAAATGTTAGTCTTAATTCCAAAATTTTCAAAACATTTTTTTCGAAAAGATCATACAATTTCACAAATTTTTCATTTGTCAACATTGAAAATTGGACCATTCGTTGCTGAGACATTGGCATTAGAAAATGTGGGAATGTTTGGATGAGACTTCAAAAACTTCAATTAGCTTGTTTCTTTTTCTTTTATTCGCTGTTTTTCAGCAACCAGAGGTCCAATTCATTGGAAATAAACTATTCCAAAAAGAATATTTTCACGAAAGGACAATCATGGACACTATTTTAAAAAAATCGAAAAATGGGAAATTTTCAGTTACAATAAAGCTTTAAGTGGCTATATCTTGAAAACAGCGCAGTTTATCAAAAAATCTGTAAATGGAGCGTTCTTTTATTACGTAACGCACTTTGGTGGTAAGGGGGGGGGGTGGTCGTGCTGTGCTACGCTCCATACAAAATTTAAAAAAATATGGTAATGTGGTGGGTCCAAAATCCCGAGTTTTGCGTTACGTAATAAAAGAACGCTCCCTAAGTACTTTTCGATTGCCAATTTGATTTTACATCAAATACTAAAGTAGGGTGTCCAGAATATGGGACTTTTTTCAAAACCTCGATCCACAAGCTGAATATTGTTCCATGACCTAATTTAGGACTCTGGGCCAAATATGAGCAAAATCGGTCAACATTTACCCATTGATACTCGAAGGTGTTTGTATGGGAAAAATCGAAAAAATGTATGGAAAACCCAATTTGCTTACGGTTTGGTCTGCACGGTGCGATATTCCATCCAAATTTTCCCAAAAGTGAGATTCTCATTGGAAATTTAATGCTCTACAACTTTGTAAAACATATTAAAGCTGTAAAACTCGATCCTGAAAAGTTGTTAACGATTAAAAAAAAAGTCATTTTTGTATGAAAAAAAAATTTCACCATATTTAGGCTCGGGTATCAATGGGTTAATCTCAACCAATTACGCTCAAAATTTGCCAGAGGCTTAAAATAACCCAAAAAACCGTTTTCCACGTGTGAAGCAGGGGGTCATTTTTTCTGGGCACCCTAATACTACAGTATTTTTTTTTAACTGCATTTTTATTTTTTCCAAAAAACTCAAAAAATCATAACTCGGCGGTCAAATTTCGTCCAAACTTCCCTTTGGCTCAAAAGTTGCGGGTTTTGTCCCCTAAAATACATCAAAAAAAATTTAAAGATAAAAAAATGGAAAAAAAACACCGCAAACCAAATAAAAAAAAATTAAAAACTATTTCCGGTTTTGGTGGAGAATTGCTCCCATACAATATCACATGAAAATGGATTAGATAGCACCTGTAATGGAAGGTGTAAATGCAAATTGAACCACCCTAATAAATATATTAACATTTCTTATGCAAAAACTAAAAAAAATCGTAAAGATTCAAATCTTCTTAAAGGATATGCCAGGTAATTTCAGAGAATTTGTAGAAATCGATTCTACGGAGTTCGGAAATCTAGCAATCAAAATGCATTTTAAATCTTACTCGATCTTGATGAAAGATCGTAATGCAAATCAACTTCTTGAAACAGCAAATGTTAGGCAACTCTTGATTGGTGATGGCAAAGTATAAAAAATTTATCAATTTATTCATCACAAACCTCAATATTTAAAGTCACTAGAAAATATATATAAGATCCCAAAAAGTAGTAAATAATTAAGAGTGAATCCACGAACAGGGCATACCCCTTTGTATGGGACTTCGTTTGGATCTCACCAATCTACCTGAAGTATTCAGGGGTTGTTTTTACATTTAAAACTAGCATCTGGCCAAAATATGAGCACTCTAGGTCAACGGGAAGTGGGACAAATCGAGACACAAAGTTGTATGATTCAAAAACGTCAAAAATCTTAAAAAGGCTGTAACTCAAGCAAAATTTAATTTAATTTCAAAATTCAAAATGCATCTGAAAGGGCTTAAAAATGCAACAAAATGCAGGGAGAAGCATCCCAATTGGTTAAATCTAAAGGGAGTTATTGGCATTTTAGTGAATAAATAGCATAATTTTCAAACTCAAATAAAAAAAGTGTTCCATCCAGATATCAACTCGATTCGACCAGCAGCTTGTAGGGGACATCTGGGACTACCATCTGAGACTGAGAACGATTTGGGTAAGGCAGTTCAACATATTAAATAGACACTTTTACTTTTAGTGAATTTTTTGGTTGTAAATTTTTGCTCGGGAGACCCCTTATATCCCATTTTCTGGTGTTAATTTTATCATATTCGTATTCCTGAGGCAATTTCACAGTAGAAACGTGCACTAAAATGTTTATTTTCATCCATTTTCACCCTTTAAAAAATGAAAGATTCACATTTAGGCAGTTGCAAATATTTTTTGAAGTTTATGTCCCTCGACTCTGACCAAAGTCGAGGGGGGGGGCAAAAAAATTAAAAAGTATAAAAATTTAAATTACGAGCCATGGTTTCAACATTTTAATGAAAAAAGTGTTTTAAAATGCATTATACACCTGTTCATATGTTTTGCCATCATTAGTTTCCAAAATATCTAAGTATTGACGAAAATTTTATTTTTTGCGAAAAATAAAATTTTTGCGGTGCTCTTCATTGGAATTTCATAAAAATTCAAAACATTTTTAAACAAGCCCAAACATGCTAAATATGATTATCAATGCAGAAAAATGCATTTTAGATTGTTTTCAGTTGATTAGACTTCTATTTTCATGAAAATTTTGAAGTTTTTTGGAAAAATATTTTTTTTGCCCCCTGATTTTTCAGACCAATTTTGAAGGGGGGGCGACGAAAAACGAAACTAAACGAAACTATTGGCACTACGCCCCCCGGGGCATGGCCTTCCTCTAACGTGGGATTTCTGCTCCAGCGCCTCTGACGAGACAGGAGAAACCGGGACCGACGTTTTACTTCACCATCCGATAGAAGCTCAGTGGATAAGGCGGGAATCGAACCCGCGTCTCATAGCATCATCGGGATCGGCAGCCGAAGCCGCTACCCCTGCGCCACGAGACCCATAAACTTTGAAAAATATTTGCAACGGCCTTATTGAAAATTAAATTCGTTTCCAAGGATACTTGATGACACCAGAAAAAAGCAGCTTCTTATTTTTTATGTTAGGAAATTATTGATTGGGATGGCAAAGTATAAGAAATTTACCAATTTATTAATCACAAATCTCAATATTTCAAGAAAATATATATCAGATCCCAGAAAGTAGGAAATAATTAATGTTAATCAACACAGTCTATCAAACGTTGATAAAAGGACTACAAAAAAGAGTAACCTGAAACGCAAAAAAGTATCCTTAGCCGAGCTTTATTAATGTTGCCTCAACCGATTAATCACGCAGTGCGCGGCCAATTCTGCGAAGGATCTCGTCTTCTATCGAAATTCCTTCATCATAATTCATGCAACTTTTTTTTCTCTCAGCTGCGTGCCGGCACGATCCCTTCCTTTTCCCTAAAAAGTGGCTCACTTAAGGAACCAATCACAACATTGCTCGCATAATTTTCGCAACCATTTTCCACCCCATTCGACACGTCCATCTCGCAGCGTGTCTAGTCAGGACTTGAAGCTCCATATTTCGTTTCGTCCTATCCCTCCGTTGTCGAAAAGAAATCGTTTCCAAAATTGCTTGTTATAGCATGCCACAAACCAACAGGAAAAGTCTTAACGCGAAAGCTCCCCCCACAAGAAAAAAATAGCTGCTTCTTGAAAAGCTCCAAAATTGAAGCTGTCTGTTCCCGAAGGGAACGTGAAGCAAAAATACCAAATAATCCCTTAATTAAACACAGAAAACAACGAAACGGCAGCTCCACTTGGAAGTGTGGTGTTTTCCTCCCTTTCGACTCATCCCATACTGTGAGTCTCAGCCAAGAACAACGCTGCTAATTTTAGCTCGCAAAAAATGGGGGGCCCGGTTAGGTTAGGGGTTAGACCGACCAACACCGACCGACCTTTCAGAAGCCAGAAGGATCAGCCGAGATGTGTTTTGTGTACCCTGCGGACGAACGACGAGTTGAAGCCGTTGAAAGCCACGTTGAACGGTAAAGCAAACATAGTCCTGCGGGCGTGTGATGGGGTTTCCCCTCCAAACCAGTGTGGGAGCAAATCAGCTGGACTTAATTTCAGGAAAACTCAATTCTCTATTAAGGCGGGGATGGATAAGTGGTGTTATCTATTTGCTGTACAGAAAGATATATTGAGAGCAAAGAATTCGCTTGGAGACGGTGATTTAAGCGAATTGCATACTGAATTTCGTCATGTTTATGCGATGATTATGCAAGTTCAAATTGCCTGATAATTGATGATTTGGGTAGAACCAACTCCACACCCAAATCTGGGCAGCGCTAGTCCGAGAGAAAAATGGCCTCGAAACGAGAGAATTTGACAGAGTGTTTTTTTCCAAAATATAATTGAAACACAAAATGACTTATTGTCATCAAAAAAGAAAATTACCTTGATACAGCGAAATTACCCAAGGGACTTTAAAAAAACAGATTATGAGGGTCGCTATGCTGCCCACCATTGAAAAAACGGCTAATATCCACTTTTGGCAAAAACGAGTTATTAGCACAAGGTGGTAGAGGATGTTCCAACACATCTTCTGAAACATGAATTTCACTGAAATAGTGTTTAGACTTGGCTGCCGATGCGAAAAACCAAACGGCTAATATGCCAATCTTATGGGAAATTGCCTTGAAGGAGATTTGGTGACAAACACTAAAACGCGTTTTTCTCGGAATACTTGATTTGGCATAATAGCCGAATTTTCAATTATGGGCAGTATGCTCGATAGAGGATATGAAAATTGAACTTATTTTGAAAAAGAAATAATAAATAAAAATAATTTTAAAAAACTTTAGATTTCATTTCTGGGGTTTAACTGCTAAGTATGCATCAAGATAAATTTTGGGGTCCAATTTGTTTGGCTTCCCTAAATTATAGTTTTTGGAATTTTTGCCTAGTTAAATTTTAAACTTTCTGAATAAGAAGATCAGAAAAGCATTGCAATGCATTGGTTTATACGAACTTGGACAGCGAACATTAACTTCCAATGTTTTAAATATATTTTTTTTTAATTATTTTATGATTAGTTTATATAATTTTGCTTCGATATTTATAAGAAAATGTGACTTTTTCGACTGTGTTTATTAATTTTAGATGGATTTTCGGCTTGCAGTCGTTCAAAGCAGCTCAAACACTTATTTGTGTACTTTATCCAACGTTTCGATTTTTAATAAATCATCTTCAGGGAAACTAAAAATTTGGTTTTTGGTTTTTCCGTTAATTTTTGTGTGTTTGTTTGTGTACTTACTCGTACGTAGGTGTTCGGTTGTCTTGGTTCAGTTTTGTAAAATTTGTAAAATGTCGGTTTTGTGGCGTCGAGAAAACTATAAAAATTGAATGTTTGTTCATTGGTCGATATTTTTGATCGGGAGTGTGAGGATTTGTGTTGTGGAGACTTACTGTATTGGTTTGGTAATGCTTTTGGGGATTCTCTTTTTCGCCTAGATGTCGTTTCTAACTATTTTTGGTCGTTGTTGTTCGGAGCACACAATAACACACAAAAATTAACGGAAAAATCAAAAACCAAATTTTTAGTTTCCCTGAAGATGATTTAATAAAAATCGAAACGTTGGATAAAGTACACAAATAAGTGTTTGAGCTGCTTTGAACGACTGCAAGCCGAAAATCCATCTGAGATATTTATAAGTATAAAATTTCCCGGGAGTCTCGAACGAATTTCCCGGGAATCGAGAGGTCCAAAAATAGTCGATTTCCCAGGAAAATTTTCCCGGCATTTCCGGCTCGTCACCCTCTACCTCGGCCACCACAGCTTGGCCAAAAAGGAGTTGTCAGTTGTCGATGTATGACACTTGTTGGATTTTTCTTGTTTTAATTAACGAATGAACTCATTTGTTATTTGGCGCTTAGCCCTCAATAAATTTTGAGGGAACGATTCTCTCAACTCGGAATTTTGAGTGCACCTGAACCAGATTCTGAACACCATGACATCCGTCCATTGGCGGCCGCTCCCATCTTCACCAGGGACAAGGATAGGAGATTTGGAAGACGGGAATTGTTGATGCTACACTTTTTCAACAAGGATAAGGAAAAATCTCCACGGTATCTTAAATTAAGTTTCGCTTGGAGTTGGACGGGTTTTTTTTGGAAAGGTGAATGATACATTCTACACCCAAAATTCCGAGTCGAGAGAATCGTTCCCTCAAAATTTATTGAGGGCTCAGCGCCAAAATCGAGAGAATAATGCTCCCAACTCACACCACCATAACAATTTAGTTCATTCGTTAATTAGAACAATAAATCTCCAACAAGTGTCATACAACGACAACTGACCACTCCTTTTTGGCCAAGCTGTGGTGGCCGAGGCAGTTAAGTCATTGGGTTAGTCTGCCAAAGATCTTGGGTTCGATTTCCGTATTTGACACTTTTGGTTTTTTGCTTGACGGATGAACTTTTTTTGCAAATGAACCTCGCGAGAATAATTCTTTCACTCATCTCGAGCTGAGTTCTCTGTGTCCGTAAATGGTACCACTAGCGCTACCCAGTTTTGGGTGTACACTAGGGTGCCCAGAATATGGGACTTTTCTCAAAACCTCGCTCCACAAGGTGAATATTGTTCCTTGAGCTATTTTAGGACTCTGGGCCAAATATGAGCAAAATCGGTCAACATTTACCCATTGATACTCGAAGGTGAAGTTTGTATGGGAAAAATCGAAAAAATGTATGGAAAACCCAATTTTCTTACGGTTTGGTCTGCACGGTGCGCTTTTTCCATCAAAATATTCCCAAAAGTGAGATTCTACAACTTTGTAGAACATACCAAAGCTGTAAAACTTGATTCTGAAAAGTTATTAGTGATTTAAAAAAGTCATTTTTGCATAAAAAACATTTTTTTAACCAACTTTAGGCTCGGGTACCAATGGATTAATCTCAACCAATTTCGCTCAAAATTGGCACAGATGCTTAAAATAACCCAAAAAACTGTTTTCCGCTTGTGAAGCAGGGGGTCATTTTTTCTGGGCACCCTATTGTACACAAAGCAAAAAAAAAGTATAAATTTGGAAGGTGTAATTTTATTGAATATTACCTCTTTTATAAAGTAATTTTTCCTCGAATTTAGACTGAAAATGCGACATTATACCAGAATAGTGGTAAAATTACAAAATTTTCAGAGGTAAAATTACACATTTTTTCTGACATAAAAGATGTACCCCTTTCCAGATGTAATATTACCATGTTTTTTTTTTCTGTGCATTGATAACTGTTTAATTATGTTCCCAACGTTTTATTAGAAAGTTTTAAACATTTCAAGTGACTTACTCCTCCCCCACCAGGTTCGATGTCCTTGGTGAAGGTGCGTCCATCATCCTCCCCAGTTTGGCGAGCCCAAGAGTTCCATCACACTGGCACCGTTCACACCGAGCAACCGGGTGGTGGCAAAAAGTCAGTTCCACCGGATCCCGGCTAGAAATTCCAATTTTCCTTGTTACGTTGCTGCCTCCGGTCATTTCTACCGGGGTGTCCGTCTCGTGCTATATGATGGGTACCGTATTTATAAATAGCCCCGAGTAAATGATGCAAGGATGTGTGCGAATTGGGGTACTTTTGCCTAGTCGAGGTTCTAAATTTCAATATGTCCGGCAACACCGACGCTGCATGAATGTTTCATGTTGTTCATGGACTACCGGGTCCGGAATTGAGTTACGAGTTCCGAAATAGTTGTTCTACCTCCTTCCTTCGGCATGGTAACGCAATCGTTCCTGAGATTGATGGAGAGCCCGATAAAATCATCAACCAGCCAATTAGGGGAGGACTCCTACACACGCAAGCCAAAAGTTCCACACGCTCCAGGTCTATATTAGGTGGGGATGGAGAACTTGTCGGGAATACCCGGTGAATACAAATGAAGTTAAGGGTGTACTTTAGGTGAACAAACTTTTGGAATTCTGATGCAACTTTTTTATGTCTGAAATTCTCTCAACTCTTTGTAGAATTCGATGATTACATATTCATGGAGTCGCATGGTGTTCCAGCTTCGAATCGACCATGTCTTCCATGGAGACGCATGGCCGTCAACCTCAGATTCGAGGTGTCAATTCTATTTAAAACGCTCACGGAATGTCCTATCAACGCGCTGCCGCTCCTCTTCCAATTGCGTGGGCGTCAAAGTTGTATAACTTTTAAATTGTCCATTTCGCATTCCCAGCTCAATGCGATACACATTTTTTGCCGGTGGGCGCCAATTGTTTGCATCTCAGCAGCACCGATTTGCTGACCATGTGTACTTGTACTTGTAGCAGCCACACGACAGCGCCGAGAGTTCCATCTGGTCAGCATCCATCTCTGAACTCACGGTCTTAATCTGGATCACGACGACGACGGTTATATGTCCCTGGGGCCGTGTAGGTGTCCTCTGTGGCCAACCCGGGCTGCGGTGCGCCTTCGGTTGGGGTAAACATCGGTGGCAAAAGTTGAATTGAAGTGATTCATGGACTGTATCGCAACCGAACTGACTTGGCCCGGTCGAGGCGCTTACGCGTGAAGGAGATTCATTGCACCGTAAACAAACCGTCTGGTTAATCGTCTGCTGGGCGGTTAAGATGGTTGAAAACGGTGTATTATTCCCCTTTGGAATGTGTAGTGCTTCACTAGAAGGCTGCAAGTTGCAACATATATATTTTTGCTTGATTATAGTTTAATCAAATCGTTATTTAAGAATCAATACTTGAGAAGAACGCATGAATGCCTGTCCAAAAACTCTTTGTTGTTACATTCTAGTAACCACATCGCGGATTTTTAAGTCTTCTCCATAGTATTGGTACTCAGGCATCGTTAACAATACCCAAAAAGTCTTCATATTCAAGAAATTTTGTTGTGAAGTTGAACCAGGATTTTTTTTTCAAAAATTCAAAATCAACCAGTGAAAACAGCGACGAAAACAAAACTTGTTTTGCATTTCGAACCCAGTACCACCATACTAAATCATTCCTATTTGAAATGCGATATCAACAGTCTGCATCCCAGCGGTAAACAAAAAAGCTGTAGTAAAATTTGCAACAAATTACGTGTAGGCGGAAAAACACACACTTTTTTCCTCTCCCCCACCCCAAAAACCCACCCAAACGGTTACGGCTGGCAAACCTCAAGTGGGCCACAAAGTTTATCTTATCCCGTTGCAATAAATACTCCTCTCTCACTCCGGCGAAGTTAGTCACTCGCTAAATCATGGCGACTCGACGTTCGTCGGCCGTGACCCTGGTAATTGTCGTGTTAAGAAGCTTTCCCGCTCCCCCTCCTTTGTGTCGCGTGTGGCAATGTTTTTCCACCACCTCGTTAGCAGTAGCAGCAGCGGCAGTGGTTTAACTTTCCAAAATTTCCACGACGACCCAGACGGGCCAACGCAGCGTGTCGAACGAGTACAGGGAAATCCGAAAGAAAAACATAAAAAGTTAAAATTAAATCAACAAGCCATAAAATTTGGTGTTGGGTGATTTTCCAGGGGGATGGTAGGGAAAAAATGCTGGGGGAAAATCGGCGTTGGAAGAAAAATAACCTAACATGATACCCTGGCCTGGCGGCGGTGAACACCGCAGATATTTCATTCAATCCTTCATGTTTAATTAAGAGAGCGCCTGTAAGGCAAGGAAAACTTTTTCCCATAGATTTTGGAAAAGTTGAACCACTGCTGACTAGCTTAGTTGATGGGATCTATACTCAGGTGCTTAAAACACACTAAAGTATTTGTTTTCTAAAGACTACGAAAATGTTATAGTTTCTGGTCTTTACACAAAAATAAGTAATTGTGCCAATTTTGAGCCAAATCGTCTAAGGTTTAAGGGTAAAGGGTTTAAAGTAAAGGGTACCTATATATCGCTAAAGCCGATGAAAAAAATCTTTTCATACAAACACGTATGCTTTAAATCGCTAATAACTTTTCAGGTTTAACTCGGATCGTTTTTCGGTCTTCATCGAGGTTATTTGTTATAAAATTTAACATAACAACGTCACATTTTGAGAAAATCTCATGTTGTTTCAAAACAAATATCGCTTTTGAGCGAGCAAAATAAAAATATCCAAAATATATGCCATCCCGTTTGTAATCATAGTAGCTAATGTTTTATGCTAAAAACGCTTATACAGTGGACTCTCTCGTTTTCAATATTGAAGGGACCGTCGAGAGCGGGAGTTATCAAATTATAGAACGAAAAATCAAAGCAATCTAGACTGAAAAATTTATTGACAGCTGGAGCAATATTGATATCGAGAAGATCGACAGCCAGAGAGTCCACTGTATTTATACTGAGAATTTTGAAAACTCGTCACTTTTTGTTCACTGAAATGCAAATATCTCGGCTTTGCGTGGACATAAATTGAATTGAAAAGCCAAATATTCTCCATAAAATTCCCTAGAAGCTGCATGCATTAGTTCTGGCTAGTTTTGGGGAGCGATTTTTGAAATTTTTAAAGTAAAAAATACATTTTTTTCTCCCTAAAACGCTCTGCCATGCTCAAACACAAGCTTTTATGGACTATGTCTGTATAGGAAATTTTTCAGGAGACATTAAACTATAACGTGAAGCCCAAGGCGACCAAATTTGAATGACTTTAGTATGATTGTTACGCGCATTTCTGAAAAATACTCGAAAAATGCACTTTTTTCATTCAAGCTCCACGCGCGAGTTGTAAACCATTTTTGGGATTTTTTTTTTTGTTGTATGGAAACATTGTTCCTGACATCCTAACCTATCATTCTAGGGGTAAGCACCAAAGATTTGACAACTTTTCATTTTTTTTTTTTTTTGGACGCCCTATTGTCCAGTCCAGGAAATTGATTATAGGGAACTAAAACCAATTCTACCAGGGCAGGCTAAACATTTAGGGTGCCCAGAAAAAATGACCCCCTGCTCCACAAGCGGAAAACGGGTTTTTAGGTTATTTTAAGCATCTATGTAAATTTTGAGCGAAATTGGATGAGATTAACCCATTAATACCCAAGCCTAAAGCTGGTGAAAAAAATGTTTTTCATGCAAAAATGGACTTTTTTTAAATCGCTAATAACTTTTCAGGATCGAGTTTCACAGCTTTGGTGTGTTCTACAAAGTTGTAGAGCATTAAATATTCAATAAGAATCTCACTTTTGGGAATATTTGGATGGAAGTAGCGCACCCTGCAGACCAAACCGTAAGAAAATTGGATTTTCCATACATTTTTTCGATTTTTCCCATACAAACTTCACCTTCGAGTATCAATGGGTAAATGTTGACCGATTTTGCTCATATTTGGCCCTGAGTCTTAAAATAGCTCAAGGAACAATATTCAGCTTGTGGAGCGAGGTTTTGAGACAAAGTCCCATATTCTGGGCACCCTACTAAACATGTTGATGCTAAACTTACTTAGAAAAAGGTAGCGAAACCGCAGGCTCTTTTTCCCAACCCTATTGTGGAACTCGATCAAACTGACCGTTTGACCAAATTTGATTTAATTTAAACAACAGGGCTGCGTAAGCGTCGCGTGGAGTTGGTAAAAAAATGCGCAAAAATCATTTTTTTAATTTCTCAATTCTGGATATGCTTTAGATGACAAAAATGCTATCTTTCTATGAATACATATAAGGGTGGGTACGTTTTTCAAAAAGTTCTCGGATCAAGTTTTAGTATGGTTCCCCTTGTAGGGCATGCCCATAGGGACTTTCATGCCAAATATCAGCTCATTTGGTTGTAAACTGGCTGCGCGCATCAGGGTTAAAGTTTACATGGAAATTACTATGGGAAATTGGTACTTTTTGTTCAAACGCTCCTACAGGTCTGGGAAAATCACGCGCCAACTTCTGGTATGGTCAGGCCTATGGGGAATGGTCTGGAGAACACTTTTCCCGTAGAGAGCATATGGATTCGTTGTCCCTAGACCTGGCGCATCGGCAAACAATCTGATGTCTCCGGAATCAACGGTTTTCCCTCAAAAAGCATCAAATTTTCCTTAGCATGCTATGAAAGCTTGATGAACACCGCGACGCCATATGTCAGATAGCTACCACGTGGTTGAAATATTTGCAAAAAAATACAAATTTGCTATGCAAAGATTCTGAATTCGACTAAATAATATCAGGATTATTCGAAATGATCATTTTCTAGTTAAAAGAAGGTTTGCAATTAAATATTCCAGCCGTTTCTCACCCACGTGGCGCGTGATTTTTCCAGACCTGTAGGAGCGTTTGAACAAAAAGTTCCAATTTCCCATAGTAATTCCCATGTAAACTTTAACCCTGATGCGCGCAGCCAGTTTACAACCAAATGAGCTGATATTTGGCATGAAAGTCTTTATGGGCATGCCCTACAAGAAGAACCATACTAAAACTTGATCCGAGAACTTTTTGAAAAACGTACCCACCCTAATACATATAGCGGAATTAAAAGGAACAACTCGTCTCTTTGTATCCATAGTAATGCATTCTGCTAAAACGCTCAACCAAACCACAAGCTATCTTTCTACCTATGGCACAATTTGGTCAAAATGCAGTGCCAGTGTTGCCAATTTTTCGGAAACGTCAGAACTTTTGTGAAACGTTGGATAACTTCGAAAATGTTTGACTCTTTTTATAGCTCTACGTTAAATCAAATTTTCAATCAAAACTTTCCAATCTTTCCAACAAAAATATTTTCCTAACTTTCAAATCAGCCTCAACATTTGAAAAGGTCCAATAACAATTATTTCAACAACTTTTGAGCAATTCTTTACGAAATCGGTCTTTTTTTAAGAATTTTAATTTTTGTATTTTTTATTGCAAATTCGATTTTACATCGAAAAATGAAGTTGAAAATTTTTTGTGATCAATATTTCGATTTTTTGAAAAAATCTGTATTGATTCAAAAAATCATAACTCGGTCAAAGATTGTTTGCCCATTTTGGAAATTTCTGAAAAGTTGGCATTGGATGTCCTCTAAAACATATCAAAAAATAAAAAAAAAATAAAAATAGTTTTTTTTTGCAAATCAAGTTTTAGTGACAAAAAGTTAAATAAAAAATCACCATTTTTTTTTTACCGTGTATCATTTTTTTTCAGTGTAGTCCGTATCCATACTTACAACTTTGCCCAAGACACCAAATCGATCAAAAAAATCCTTCAAAAGATACAGATTTTTAAATTTTTACATATCATTTTTGTATGGACAGCTGCAAACTTTGTATGGAAAATTATATGAACGAACTATTGATGCAAAATGGCTTCTTTGGGCATACCGAAGGCACCAAAAAAGTTTCAGTCGGATTAAAAAATACAAAAAAAAATCGAATTACCGAAATTTGAGAGAACTGCTCTTTTTTCAACGAATTTTAAAACTCATGGTTTTTTCGACAAATTGGCAACACTGCAAAATGAAACTTGTGTCATAGCTCAAAACAAGGTATTTTATCATCTAAAATATATCCAAACATGAGAATTTTTTTAAGTGTGACTTTGTTTTTAAGTTCTAAGCAATACCTAAAACTTTGCTGAAGACACCAAATCAAAAAGAAGTCGTTCTCAAGATACAGATTTTGGAATTTTTGAACAGCTTTTTTTGTATGGACGGTTGCCAACATCAAATGGAGAACTGTATGAACAAACCAATTATGCAAAATTACTTCTTTGGTCATAGAAAAAGTACACGCAAAGTTTCATCCAAAGCGAAAAATAATCGTTGTCCAAAGTCTCATGAGACTCAGAGAACTTATCACCTATAAAAATCTAACATTTCTGTTTTGCATTTTTAATTTCCAAGTATTTTGAATCAACCTGAAATCTAAAATGAAGTTTTTTATATCAAATATATTACATTGAGCACATTTGATTAGTTTTGTGAACCTATTTCGAAATATTTTTTCTAAGGCATTATTAGCAATCTACCGTAATCGAGGGTGACATTTGGTCTGGGGGTGAGATTGTGTCATACAAATTTCTGCATTTTTGTATGTCCCAATCTCATCCCTGACAATTTTCAACAAAAGTTAGATTTTTTCATTTTTTCAAACAGCTGAGTGCTTCACCGTAAAATCAGAATAACAAGAAGAAGGTCACCGGAGGATAAGTTAGCAACAGAGAATTAAACGCTTTGGACACGGTCTGGACCACCACCGTCACTTTCTCCGTGGCATTGGCGATCTATACGTACAGAATCGGCGACCGCGGGGGATGTTAATCAAACAAATCGTCAATCATGGTATACCGTCTCCGCACCAACTCCCAGACCGCTTTTTTGGGGGGCTAATTAAGCTAGAAGTGGATTATCAAGTGATACGGCGGACATTAATCAGAGAGGTTTTTGAGAGGATAGGATAAACTAGCATGTGACGGTTACGGAAATTGTTGAACAAGTTAATTTCCGTTATATGTGATCGTGCAAGTTATTGAAAGTCAAGTGATTGAAAATAATTCAACTTAATACGTGATTACAAATTATCAAAAAAGTTTAATCAGTAAATTGTTGAATCTTTTTTTGACTCTTTATACTATTATCTTTTTTAAATAAATGTATAAAAATGAATTTAAGAGAAAATTTTACATTTTACCAACTCAGCATTACAATTGAAAAATAAACTTTTGTTTTGGTCTGTGCACCATTATTTTACAGTTTGTGTTAACATTTAAATAATCAATCTCAATACTCAAAATGTTGTTGCTTCTGTAAATCGATATTGTTTCACGAAAAAAAAACACATTACAGACAATGAAACAAGCTAAATATCTAAACATTATAAAAAAAAATCACAACTCTGGATCGTGTCAAAGACGTAAAGTCCTCCAATAGCTCATTTTCATTCCCTGTTGTTGTACCACGTTCAGAATAGCCGTTAACCTTTTTTTTTTGTTTGTATCGCGACAGAAATGATGTGCATAATGAGTTGCCAGTGGCAATTTCTCAGCCCGGCTCAGCTTCCATCATGAATATAATTTTCCACCCAAGCTGCAAGCAATCACGGCGCTACGAGATTATGTGACATGTACAAAAAGCTCTGGGAGTTTTATTAAACTTGTGAGGTATACAATAAGCAACTCCTATGATATAAAGCTTAAATGTCAAATATATTACATAAATCTTCATTTCTGATTAAATTTTCACAGTTTAGCTTTTCGTGAAAACAATTCCAGCAGTATCGTCTATTCATTTAGCTCCTCATTCCTCGAGGTAATTTATGGGCTTCGTCCAAAATTGACAACGGTTGATTGAATTTGGACCTTTTCCTTCTGTAACCATAAATCACAGCAAAAAAAAACAGACGCCATGTTATGTACTCTACGACGTCCATAAAGAGAGAGAGAGCCAAAAACAGTTTTTGCGGAAAAAGGCGAGTTTTTCTTCGGCGATGACCTGCCCGTCACTCATTTTCACCTCACGTCGCAGATTGTCGTTGATGAAACAGCAGTTTCAGTAGCAAAACCAGTAGCAGCAGCAGCAATACTTGGGAAATCCAAAAATAACTTCATTATCTGTCTGTTGTGTGGAAAAACGACGACGACGACGACCAAGTTGAGGAAAACCCCTGGTCTGTTATCGATACATACAGCACGCTATCTATAGCTTCAAGAGAGAAAACTTTCTCTTGGAAAAACACACACACACACACACACACTCACGAATGAGGTGACTCTTTCTCTGACCCACTAAAAACGTGACCCGACTCGGTTGATTCAATTTTGAGCTGATAAATATTTTGTCGATCGTCGTTTTTGGCAGCTCATTTTCGTGGTGTTTTGGAAATTAAAGAAAATTGCTCTATCTTTGGAGTGTTTATGTGTGGGTGTGTGTGTTTGCACACAGAAACAAATGCTCGATAATGGAGCACGTTCGGGTTGGAGAATTGCTCTTTGCCGGCAGTTTGGATGAAATTAAGGACGAGTTCGTGTTTTATGTGTTGGATTGGAAATAGACTAGAATACTGAGAAAAATAAGATAAGTTTTCGCATTCTTTTGCCTTTTTTATTTTTACATAAGGCCATTGCAAACTTTATTTTCCCCACCCTCTTTCGAAATTCTCAAAATATCAGGGGGCAAAAAAAATAATATAGCAGTAAATTTGAATTTTTGTTTGGAAAAAAAACTTGTACAGTATTTGTAATGTTTATTTTTGTATTTCAATAAAAAAAAGTCCAAAAGAGCCGACCTTTCACATTTTTTATAATAGAATACAGATCGGAAAACACGGAATTTTAGATAAAAATATTTTCATAAATTCATTGCTATTTTTGCATTTTTTTTTTTGTATCAGCATAAATGTAATGATGTTTAAAGCGATTAGTTTTGCGTCAAAATATGGAAAAATGAACTTCAAATATGATTAAAAAATAAAGAACTAAATGGGCAACTCTCAGTAAAAAAAATCAAATAGACTATTTTCAATTTGTGCAAGGTCATATCATATAATAAAAAAAACTCCTATAAGGCCAAGTCAGTTGAAACTCCGTCCAAAAATCAATAACCGATTTTAAAAAGCTCATTTTTTACGCTGCATAATTTCTTCAAACTTATTTTTTAGAAATATTTTTTGGAGCATAATTTCACTAATGCGAATGCGAATGCGAATTTCACTAATATTGAAAATACTTTAAACAAACCCAAATATTCTTAAAAATTGAAAACATTGTAGGACAATTTAATTTCAATTACAAAACTGAAAAACGTTGCATTAATTTTAAAAGATTTTTATTTATTGATT
This sequence comes from Culex pipiens pallens, assembly GCF_016801865.2. Classification (NCBI taxonomy): domain Eukaryota; kingdom Metazoa; phylum Arthropoda; class Insecta; order Diptera; family Culicidae; genus Culex; species Culex pipiens. The sequence goes on from NC_068938.1 coordinate 106,862,869, forward strand.
TATATGCATCAATTTTAAAACTAAATTGTTAGGTTAAGGTCAATGTTTCTCAACCGGTCATGACCCTCTGGGGGTTAGAATTTTTTCCATTTTTGGGGGGAATGAGGATGCAATAGAAATCCAATGTTTCTTAAAGATTTGCGCAAAACTTAAAACTCTAATTTGGCATTTTCATTGAAATTTTAATGCTTACATAATATTTCAATTTCATCTTCAAACTACTTACTTTACCTGTTATGCGATGGAACGGCCTACTTTTCTCTACTAAAAATAACAGAATTGAAAAGAGATTTTTTTCTATACAGGGGCTTGAAATGTATACTTTTCAGCACTAAAACGGGTGCTGAAATGTTGTACTTTTCAGTAATTGCATCGAAAGTAATGTTTTGATTTTAACGTTGAATTGACTAAAAACATGAACAATATACTTAAAATTCCATTCAAAGGTGTTTTTCGGAATTGTATAGAACTTGTTGCAAAATTTTTTTCTGCGCTCCTCGTAGTTATCCAACACGTCGGACCTCGTTAGATAAATGAACGACTTAATCTTTTTGCCACTTGTTGCAGATACTACACATTTTCTATTTCTTCTAGAATATGGAAATGTAACTTTTTTGATGAGTAGCAACATCGACTTTCTATGTTTTTTTTATGTCCAAAAACATAGCTTCGATATCTAAAAAGTTTTTTGAATATTTGGAGATTTTTTCTCCACTTTTTCGAACAAAACCAGTTTTTCAATGAATTTGTTTTTCTGTTGTTTTTTTGTGTGAGTTTATTGCATTTTCTCCAGTAAGAAAATAGTGTTTAAGCCAATTTACGGAATTCTCATATTGTTTGAAAGATGACAGTTCTGAAATATTTTTGTTCTAAAACTTATTTACTGACTGACTACTGGCATTTTCTTCTCACAAAAACTGTTTAAAAAATATAGTTAAAAACAAGTATTTTCAATGATATTTTGTATTATATTAAACATAAGCAGATCATGAAATTTGTAAATTTTTGCGATTGCAGTAAAAAAACATGTTGTGAAAAATGTACTGTTAAATTTTTTGATGTTTGGATCAAAAAAGGTTGAGAACCACTGGTTTAGGCCAATGCAAATTTTATTTTAATTGTTTGGCCCCCTTTCCTCCCACCCCCGTAAAATTTTCCTCAAACAATCTAAGAGCAAAAAAATGCTTAAAATTTATATGGTCATTAAAAAAACTTGTAAAATGATTGTAAACTACAGTGGTTTTCTCGTTGTCGATATTGAAGGGACCTTCGAGAGCGGGATTTATCAAATTATAGAACGAAAAATCAAAGCAATCTATTTGAAGGAACTGAAAAATTTATTGCCAGCTGGAGCAATATTGATATCGAGAAGATCGACAGCCAGAGAGTCCACTGTTATTAAAATATATTGTATGTTTTTGTTTTTTAAACTTTTAACATCAAATTCGAATTCCCACATTTCAGTAAAATTTTAATAGATAATTATCTATTTAATTACAATATGCGTTTTGCAATATTTCATCGCAACTTTATTCCTACTTTATCGTATTTGAGGGATCATCCTTAAAAGCTCGACAATAAAAAAAAGGTCTGTAATATCCTTCATTTGATTTGATCAAAATTTAGGATATGCCCACCCAAGTAACTTTTTTTCCAGGAGTTCTACAAGAGCTCTTCAAGATAGCTACAGCATAGCAGTTTGGACCGCGGTAGGATAAAATTCTCTTCAAAACTTCTTCAGGAGTTTGGAAGAGTACTTGAAGAGAATTTTATCCTACCGCGGTCCAAACTGCTATACTGTAGCTATCTTGAAGAGCTCTTGTAGAACTCCTGGGAAAAAATGTTACTTGGGCAGAATCCTAAGCTGTCTCATTGTTCTCTTTTGAGTTCATGAGCAACAATAAGAAAATTTTATTAATGTTCATCAAACTATTCAGAATTCTTTGGAAATCGTCCAAAACATGAATAGAAAGTGATTTTTGGGGACATTTATTGGGGTTCAACTACAGTAAAAAATAAAATAAAGTCATTCAGCTGGATTTTAGAAAATTTGAATACTTTCAAGAACTTTTAACTTTAATCAATTAAGGTTCAAGGCAATGTAATAAAAAAAAGTTGATGATATGCTAAAAAAATTAATGAGACTTTACTCTTTTTTACAGCCGTCGGCAAACTTAAACTTGGTAGAAAATGATGAAAAAAATGTTTGCAAATACCACTTGCACAATCATTTTATTTTTTAAAGTAATTTAAAGCTTCAATACTCACCTAAAGTTTGAATATATCCCACAAGTATTGCTTTTTTGTCGTGATCTGCCCGCTCTTTCTTTTCTTTCTCGTTCACTGGAAGCCCTCCTGTTGTTCTACACGTGGTTATTGCCGGTACTATAAAGGTGTTTATTGTATCAAAAGATGAATATGTTTCGGGTACGTCGTTAGTTGACACTTGAGGATGACACTGGTTACACAATTACGCTACTTTTTTTAACTTCACTAATATTTCTCTAATTTGACACTTGATTTTCGTGAGCAAACGAGGTTTATTTTCATTCACATAAGTTTAACACTAAATTTTACAATCAGCTTTCCTCGAAACACAAACTTTCTCCAAAATCCCCGTAATCCAAAACAATCCAACACGTGGCTCGGTGAATTCCTGGTGGTGTTTGCTGTGCACGCGCCCACGGGGGATATTTTCGCACTTGGAAAAACCGTTGCGACTTTCCGCGGAATTACGCTCGAATTTTCACCTCCGCTGTCGTTGACGCCGCCGTCGGACCACGAGCAAACTTTGGCGACATTTTTGCTTCCTGTTTTTCTCTTTCCTGGTAACTTTTTATTCGGTTTTTGTTGTTTCGATGCCGTGAGAATTCTTCTCGTTCAGCTATTTCCAGCGGAAAAGAAAATTTCACCTTACGGCAAAAAAACACTTTTGATGTTTCGATTTATTTTGCTCTCTTCTTGCTTTGTTCGACGCTGAAAAGTTACATTTTGCCACTTGAACGAGCTTCAATTTCAATTGAACTTTGTTTCGTTTTTTTTTCTTCGGTTTTACGTTTCGAGTTCTTTGAATTTCACTTCAATGACCAATTTGCGAAAATTCGGCTAAACCACTTTGACTTGCCTTCGGGGGGTGGTCAACCGCAACCAATTTGGCGGTTTTTCTCTCGTCGTCACAAAAAATCCCCAATCAATTACTGTCACCAGAGGCCAGACACAAACTTCGAATACTCTGTCGAATGCTGCAACCTTCTCACACTTGAAATTCGCCAAATCTGCGTCACGCCGACGTTCTCAAAACGCGCAAATTCTGAACGATTTTTCACAGCAGCACCAACAGCCCGAAGCAAAGTGGCGGGAAAAACTGAAGGGAAAATCTCAAACGCAAGGAAAAAGTGCCGGCTTTTCCAAACAAGAGAAAAAGAGCTTTCAAACTCGACGCCAGTCCAACTGAAACTGAAACTGAAACGACGACGAAGACGACGCCAAGCCTGATGCTGAGCCGACCCGACGTCGCGACGTCGCTGCTGCACACAGATGATTGTGCGGGACCGACGACGACGACGACGAAGTTTGCCTTCGGGCGGAGATGTTTTTGTGTATATTTTCGGCGGTGGTTGGTTCCGCGTTGCTGACCTGAGACGATCCTCCAGTCTGTGTGGGGAATGTGGGGATGTGTTGGTGAGCTTTTTGCGCTTGTGGTGGAACTGTTTTTCCAACTCTCACGCGGGTGGAACAGTGAGATGAGCAAATGGAAAATTTGGTCAATTTAATAATTGAGCAATTCCAGCTCAAATCAGGATTTTTTTAGTACTTTTGTACTTTTGAAGTGGGTCTCGTGGCGCAGGGGTAGCGGCTTCGGCTGCCGATCCCGATGATGCTATGAGACGCGGGTTCGATTCCCGCCTTATCCACTGAGCTTCTATCGGATGGTGAAGTAAAACGTCGGTCCCGGTTTCTCCTGTCTCGTCAGAGGCGCTGGAGCAGAAATCCCACGTTAGAGGAAGGCCATGCCCCGGGGGGCGTAGTGCCAATAGTTTCGTACTCGACCCTCTCCGATTTCAATGAAAGTTTGTAGACATGTTATCCTAGGCCTATATAAGCCATTTTTGTGTAAACGGCGTATATGGAGCCAAATGTACTCGAAAATAAAAAATTGAGAAGCACGCAAGTTATTTAAATATTTTTGTATTTTGTAATTTTAAAATTACTGTATCTCGAATCCATTGCATCGTATCAGGGTCAAAAATTTGGAACATGTAATTTTAAGGGAATTTTAATGGTCTTTTCGAATCAACATTGACCCAGAAGGATCATTTTTTCATTTAGAACAAAATTTTTCATTTTAAAATTTCGTGTTTTTTCTAACTTTGCAGGGTTATTTTTTAGAGTGTAACAATGTTGAACAAAGTTGTAGAGCAGACAATTACAAAATTTTTAATATGTAGACATAAGGGTTTGCTTATAAACATCACGAGTTATCGCGATTCTACGAAAAATTTTTTTTGAAAAAGTTACTTTTTGCGTTTCTTTTTGTTTTTTGTTTCGTCGTCCGTGTCTGTCGCGGGTGACCATAAACGGCCATGATCAACGACGACCAACATTTTCAAAACTTTTTTTCGTAAAATCGCAAAAACTCGTGAACCCCTTATGTCTATGTGTTAAGAATTTTGTAATTGTCTGCTCTACAACTTTGGCAGCGGCAGTGCGTGACCGAATGGTTACGCTGTCCGCTTTGTAAGCGGATGATTCTGGGTTCGATTCCCATCTGCTCCAACCTTCCATCGGATGAGGAAGTAAAATGTCGGTCCCGGCCTTGGTTGTTAGGCCGTTAAGTCATTCCAGGTGTAGGAGTCGTCTCCATGCCATAAGTACAAACAACACACCAAACCAAGCCTACTCCGGTGGAATCGCTGGTGGCGGTTGGACTCGCAATCCAAAGGTCGTCAGTTCAAACACTGGGGTGGAAGGTTCCTTGGAGTAGAAAGAGGTTTGGGTGCTCTCTCCATTCAAGCCATCGGACTCCTATGTTCGAGCAGAAACTTTTGCAATAGAGACCACAAAAGACCCGGGGGTCGTTAATGTGGATGGTTTTTACATAAAAGTCCCTTTGACTCCAAATTTCTATCTCATCACCGTTTCAGGCTGCAAATTATTGAAAAACACCTCTTTTTTCGCATGTTCAAAAATGGAAGAGGTCGTACCGCCCCTTCGTCACGAGATATTGTCTTTATTCCACCAAACCGAAGTGCGCAACAGATCTGTTCCGCAAAAAAATCTGTTGCGCAGTTTCTCTGTCGAAATGTCAAACTTAATTTGAGTATTTCCCTGTTAGCGTGTAGCCGATCAGATTTGACTTTTCTCGGCAATGTTTTGGTTGTTCGACTTTGAATTTTCGCTACGTTATTAAGTTTTTTACTCAAAATTAGTTGAAATCTCAAATAAAACATTTTATTAACTAGGATCAGACAATGCAGAATGTTCATCGCAGGCTGGCTTAAATCTGCGATCTGGGAATGGCTCAAAATTGTCAACTCAACCGGCGGTGTTAATCGCAAGAAACGGGACCAGATCAATGAGGATTTCATTCCGTCTGGATCTTGGACAGGGCCAAGAATTTCTGTGATCGAAAAAGGGCTTGGGAAAGAACCTGAAGAAGTTCGGCTTGATTGTTTTGCCATAATTGATGCGATAAATAAAACATACGACTAAACAAAGTTTATTTCGAGAATAAGAGTGATAAAATCACAATGAAGCAATCATTCGTGGTTCGTTCCGTCTGTCCGTAACTTGGGTTGCCAGGTGCTGACTGAAATCGTTCTCTTGCAACTGGACTGCTGTTTTCAACGCTGGTTCTTTAATTACGCTGGCAAAAAACGCGTTCAAATGAAAGGTCCTTGATGCCTGGTCTGGTGATTTTCAGAACTTAAGAATTGGGATCGATTTTGCGACGGTTCTCCTTCTTCATGAACTTCCTTTCCTCGGTCATCCTCGCTTCCGTTTCCGTCTTTGCCGCAGTCTGTCGATTCGGTATCGACGCGTTCGTCTGCAAACGGATCATAATCTATGTCAACGGGATCCCGGAGGTATTCCTTCTCCTCATAATCGTCGTACTCCATCTCCTGCTGTTCCTCGGCACTGTCTATTCTGGAAATGAACAAAAACTGATGGTATTAGTAACAAATTTAAGCTCGAATTATCAAAAATACTGTGAAACGTACCCTTTGTTGAAAAAAAAAAGATTCCAAATGTTGTTTCAAGAATCACGTTTGTTTTTGTTGCGGCTGCTTTTTTTTGTGACAGATGACAGCACAAACATTCTACACTCAAAAAGGGATCCCATTAAATTGTTTCGCGAGTGATAAGTGGTGGCCTTGGCAGATGCGCTCGAAATTTGATTTTTGTCTGTATTCACAATATCAAAAAACGGACCTTGGATTCGTGATCAGGGACAAAAGTTACCCCTTAGGACAAAGTTTCACGCAAATCGAAGAGGGGTCGGGGCAACTGTTGTGTGAGTTGGCGGAGAATTACCCATCAAAAAGTGTGCAAAGACAAACTTGGAGGAAATTGGACGGACTTTCTGAAAAAATACACTGAAATAAAAATACACGCCACTTCTATGATTTTTTTGGATTTTTAGAGATTGTACAAAAAGACTGATGAAAAATGCAGGATGGTATGTCTCTCCTAAAAAAATGCAAAAATCATTTACTAAAACAGTTTTTTTTTTTTTTTTGGAAAGTGGTCTAAACTTCAAAATTAAAAAAAAAGACCGATAGTGCGAATCGATTTCCCAGACAATTTTGCATAAAAGTCTACATATTGACCATTGTCCCAAGTGCAATCCTTGTGAAAATACAGCGGTTTTAAAAATAAAAAATGTTAAAAAATAGGTTTTTTAGTGGTTTTTGGCAATTTCTATATGCCAGGCTTGATTTTTCAGTCTCGTAAATATTTTTACCGGAAATTTCCAATTTCCCATTTTTTTTTTTTTGCTCAAATGATTCTCACAATTATTCAATATATCAAACTCATATCATCGTACGTCGGTTGGTAGGTCGACGAAAAGTTTTTTTTAAGTGTGATACAGTCCAGACTCGATTATCCGGAGGCATCGGAATAAATCACTTTGGATAATCGAATAACGAAAAAAAAAATTGTCTTATTTTTGATTGTCGAGCTTAGGTATGACCCCTGAACTACGCTATAATGATTTAAAAATTAGAAATCCAAGATGGCGGCCAAATGGCGGTGATGCAATATTGGAAAAATGCATTTTATTTTTTAATAGTCAATCAACTACTGAAATTTGACTAACATTGGGTCGTAGAGCTCAATTTTTTTGTTAAAAACAAGAAAATGAAAAAAATACGGAAAAAAAACAATTTGTTTGTGATTCGATTATCCCAAGTCCAAACCATCGGATAATCGAAATCGCTTTCCTTTTTGTTTTTTGTTTTTTGTTTTTTGTTTTTTGTTTTTTGTTTTTTGTTTTTTGTTTTTTGTTTTTTGTTTTTTGTTTTTTGTTTTTTGTTTTTTGTTTTTTGTTTTTTGTTTTTTGTTTTTTGTTTTTTGTTTTTTGTTTTTTGTTTTTTGTTTTTGTTTTTTGTTTTTTGTTTTTTGTTTTTTGTTTTTTGTTTTTTGTTTTTTGTTTTTTGTTTTTTGTTTTTTGTTTTTTGTTTTTTGTTTTTTGTTTTTTGTTTTTTGTTTTTTGTTTTTTGTTTTTTGTTTTTTGTTTTTTGTTTTTTGTTTTTTGTTTTTTGTTTTTTGTTTTTTGTTTTTTGTTTTTTGTTTTTTGTTTTTTGTTTTTTGTTTTTTGTTTTTTGTTTTTTGTTTTTTGTTTTTTGTTTTTTGTTTTTTGTTTTTTGTTTTTTGTTTTTTGTTTTTTGTTTTTTGTTTTTTGTTTTTTGTTTTTTGTTTTTTGTTTTTTGTTTTTTGTTTTTTGTTTTTTGTTTTTTGTTTTTTGTTTTTTGTTTTTTTGTTTTTTGTTTTTTGTTTTTTTGTTTTTTGTTTTTTGTTTTTTGTTTTTTGTTTTTTGTTTTTTGTTTTTTGTTTTTTGTTTTTTGTTTTTTGTTTTTTGTTTTTTGTTTTTTGTTTTTTGTTTTTTGTTTTTTGTTTTTTGTTTTTTGTTTTTTGTTTTTTGTTTTTTGTTTTTTGTTTTTTGTTTTTTGTTTTTTGTTTTTTGTTTTTTGTTTTTTGTTTTTTGTTTTTTGTTTTTTGTTTTTTGTTTTTTGTTTTTTGTTTTTTGTTTTTTGTTTTTTGTTTTTTGTTTTTTGTTTTTTGTTTTTTGTTTTTTGTTTTTTGTTTTTTGTTTTTTGTTTTTTGTTTTTTGTTTTTTGTTTTTTGTTTTTTGTTTTTTGTTTTTTGTTTTTTGTTTTTTGTTTTTTGTTTTTTGTTTTTTGTTTTTTGTTTTTTGTTTTTTGTTTTTTGTTTTTTGTTTTTTGTTTTTTGTTTTTTGTTTTTTGTTTTTTGTTTTTTGTTTTTTGTTTTTTTGTTTTTTGTTTTTTGTTTTTTGTTTTTGTTTTTTGTTTTTTGTTTTTTGTTTTTTGTTTTTTGTTTTTTGTTTTTTGTTTTTTGTTTTTTGTTTTTTGTTTTTTGTTTTTTGTTTTTTGTTTTTTGTTTTTTGTTTTTTGTTTTTTGTTTTTTGTTTTTTGTTTTTTGTTTTTTGTTTTTTGTTTTTTGTTTTTTGTTTTTTGTTTTTTGTTTTTTGTTTTTTGTTTTTTGTTTTTTGTTTTTTGTTTTTTGTTTTTTGTTTTTTGTTTTTTGTTTTTTGTTTTTTGTTTTTTGTTTTTTGTTTTTTGTTTTTTGTTTTTTGTTTTTTGTTTTTTGTTTTTTGTTTTTTGTTTTTTGTTTTTTGTTTTTTGTTTTTTGTTTTTTGTTTTTTGTTTTTTGTTTTTTGTTTTTTGTTTTTTGTTTTTTGTTTTTTGTTTTTTGTTTTTTGTTTTTTGTTTTTTGTTTTTTGTTTTTTGTTTTTTGTTTTTTGTTTTTTGTTTTTTGTTTTTTGTTTTTTGTTTTTTGTTTTTTGTTTTTTGTTTTTTGTTTTTTGTTTTTTGTTTTTTGTTTTTTGTTTTTTGTTTTTTGTTTTTTGTTTTTTGTTTTTTGTTTTTTGTTTTTTGTTTTTTTGTTTTTTGTTTTTTGTTTTTTGTTTTTTGTTTTTTGTTTTTTGTTTTTTGTTTTTTGTTTTTTGTTTTTTGTTTTTTGTTTTTTGTTTTTTGTTTTTTGTTTTTTGTTTTTTGTTTTTTGTTTTTTGTTTTTTGTTTTTTGTTTTTTGTTTTTTGTTTTTTGTTTTTTGTTTTTTGTTTTTTGTTTTTTGTTTTTTGTTTTTTGTTTTTTGTTTTTTGTTTTTTGTTTTTTGTTTTTTGTTTTTTGTTTTTTGTTTTTTGTTTTTTGTTTTTTGTTTTTTGTTTTTTGTTTTTTGTTTTTTGTTTTTTGTTTTTTGTTTTTTGTTTTTTGTTTTTTGTTTTTTGTTTTTTGTTTTTTGTTTTTTGTTTTTTGTTTTTTGTTTTTTGTTTTTTGTTTTTTGTTTTTTGTTTTTTGTTTTTTGTTTTTTGTTTTTTGTTTTTTGTTTTTTGTTTTTTGTTTTTTGTTTTTTGTTTTTTGTTTTTTGTTTTTTGTTTTTTGTTTTTTGTTTTTTGTTTTTTGTTTTTTGTTTTTTGTTTTTTGTTTTTTGTTTTTTGTTTTTTGTTTTTTGTTTTTTGTTATTTCTCTTAACGCCGTTGCAAATATTTTTTGAAGTTTATGTCCCTCGACTCTGACCAAAGTCGAGGGGGGGGGCAAAAAAATAAAAAAGTTTAAAAATTTAAATTACGAGCCATGGTTTCAACATTTTAATGAAAAAAGTGTTTTAAATGCATTATACACCTGTTCATATGTTTTGCCATCATTAGTTTCCAAAATATCTAAGTATTGACGAAAATTTTATTTTTTGCGAAAAATAAAATTTTTGCGGTGCTGTACATTGGAATTTCATAAAAATTCAAAACATTTTTAAACAAGCCCAAACATGCTAAATATGATTATCAATGCAGAAAAATGCATTTTAGATTGTTTTCAGTTGATTAGACTTCTATTTTCATGAAAATTTTGAAGTTTTTTGGAAAAATATTTTTTTTGCCCCCTGATTTTTCAGACCAATTTTGAAGGGGGGGGGGGGGGGGGGCGACATAAACTTTGAAAAATATTTGCAACGGCCTAAATCGGGTTTAAAATTAATTAAATAGAGTTTATATAATTGAAAAAATCGTTTTTTTAATCATTAGGCCAAACAAATTTTTACTAAAAGTTTTTAACATAGACATGAAAGCTCCATCAATGATGTGTAGACCCATAAACCTGGAGTGACACAGTAAAAGAGAAACTAGCCCGGACGCTAGGTATATTTCAATTAAATCCAATATTTTAGCCATTATTTTTGATCCCCTTCTCCCATAGTTTGCCACCCCTAACGCTTCGGAAAACTCTCTCGCTAGCTCGAACCAAGCCAAAAAGTGTTGGCACAAAAACGAGTTTTCCCTCCCGATTTTCCACAGCTGTTCTGGTGGGAAACACACAACACTCACACCAGTTTGACTTGCTGTAGGTCGGACAAACTGCATACACAGGAAAGTTGTTGCTTCACCAATACCTTCAAACCAGACGAACTTCGTTGGTGGCTCATGCAAGATTTATGCGTTCTCCACTAAAACGATTGCCAGGACGACGACGGCAAGTGTTTGTAGTTTCACTTTCACGCACATGCACTTGTCCTGATGGCAAATGATGCTGCTTTGATGGTAGGCAGAGGACGCCAGGGAACTTTCCTAACTGTTGCATTCCATGCCACTGAGATGGAAGAGGGGTGACTGTTTATTTGAACGTGTGTATTAGCTTGAGAGCTTTTGAAAGCATCAATGTTGAAAGGGAACAGTGAAGTAGCGTGCGTCTCCTTTATACTTTTAATTGAAGATTTAATTTCATTTTTTGGCTGGAAACGACTCTCAATCAGACTAATTAGCTTAGAAAAGACTTCATACACACTTAGAATTCTAACCGAAATCAGTAAAAGTAGAGTAGCTGAAACAATAAATAAAATAAAAATCATGGGCTTTATCATTGCCAGACGAAGAAAACTTGTTGCTATAAACAGTTTTATCAGAACACGCTGGGCCATAACCACTAACGGCAGCTCATTCCATTTAATGGATCTCCATTGTCTCGGCTTTGCCAAGAGATCTCCCTCCCCACTTTCATATCTCGCCCCCATCATATTTAGTACAACCAGACCGCGTCGTCATAAAATTTAAATAAAACGACCGCTTTGCTTCCTCGCCGGCCAAATTCGCGACCTCCCCGAAACTGAAAACAAACAAAACAAAAAATAATCAACCCCAAAACAAAGGCCACGGCCATTTTCTCACCCTTCCTAGTTCCGAAAGGAGAACGCGGGGCGCGAAATTGGTATTTATGCGTCTCTGGCGACCCTCGACGAGAGGAAGCTTTAAGCTCGCTGGGACAAATTGAACCCGCCAAACAAGAGTACAAGGCCACTTTCGGAGCAGGACGCGGACGAGGACGACCGCACATGGTCATTCTTGTTTTACGGTTCGCTTCATGAGATAGAACAAAAAAAATTTACACAAAACACTTCTCTTTGAGCAATTTGACCAAACACGTCCACATGAAGCACGACCGCGCTATAAAGTGTTGAGGGATGAGGGAGTCCGCTTTATGGGATAGAATGATAGAATTTTCTCTTTTCAAGGAGAAAACAACGAAATATGGAGGGAACATTTGCAATAGAAATCAAGAGCATCAATTTTAACAGTTTGAACGGATTAAAGAATCCATCGTCCGGAGCGTTTGGTACGGTATGTCCAAGCATCTTTCCTCTCTGGTAGATTTTGTGCAATGTAATCCGAATCCTCTCTGTGGTTAATGCAACGCAGTAGGCCTGACCGTCTTAATGAGGGTAATACAACTTTCTTCGGACTGGTTGCGCTTGTGTTGCTAGAAGGGATTGAACTGCCCCTATTCGCATAAATGTCCCATATGAGTAGTTCTCTAGTTTTCAAATTTGTATGTTTTGATTTGGATGAAACCTTGTCCATACCTCGGTCCATACTATCCCTATTTCAAAATAAGCAATTTTGCATCATTAGATTTTTTTAACGTCATGATTCGAACTCCCGGACGCTTCGTAACCCGGACACCTTATCTTGTTTTATCAATTATTTGGATATAAGTTCGCATTATGAATGTCAAAACTTTGTTATTTGATGAATTCTAACATCAACTTTCGTTTAAAGTTGGTTTGAACGCTGTCGTTAATGCCAAAACACTTAAATAAAATAAAATTATAAGTTTACCAAAAATGTGAAACATTTCACTGAAATATTGCATAGGCGTCCGAAGCACCGGGAAGCAAAGCAGAAATTTATGCTTTAGATTTCCTTAAATTCTAGCAAATTTTTATGTAACACATCGATTGTTTTGATGTTAACAGCTTATTTGAGACCTAAATAATGCCATTCACTAACATTGCAGTCCAAATTCGTGCGATTCATAAGCAAAATCGAGTGTCCGGAATTCGAAGCAAAAGTGTCCGGCTTTCGAATCAGCTTTTATCAGTATACGGGATTCGAAACACAACAAGTCATTTTAATTTCAAAATTATGATGGAAAATTGCTAGAAGATACATATTTTGCATGAATTTTCTTAAAACTGACTGTTTATACTACATCCTGATGATATTTCTACATTTCCAACTTATTACTTGATTTTTTGCCAGCTAAAACAAAAATGATATGCTACTAAGTGTCCGGATTTCGAATCATGACAAGTCTCCAATTTTTGGGAGCTGGCCTTACAATTCTGTATTCTGTATGAGAAGGGATTTTCTGATCGATTTGGTGTGTTCAGCAAAGTTGTAGGTAAATTAGTGCTTAAATCCCGGGATTTGTAGAAATTTTTTCCCGGGAATTCCCGAAATTGAAAGAAAAAAAAACAAATTTGGTCTGGAAATTTAGATCTGGTTGTGGAAAAATATGAACAGTTGAATACTCAGTAATCGAAAAGAATTCTTCAGCATAAATTTAGCTTGTTAGGGAAAATTGTTAAAATTTGAGTTTACAGATCCGCAAATTGCCCAGCGCTTTAAATATTCAAATATTTTCTATTTTATTTCATTCGTTTTCAAAAAACCGGGACTAATAAGATTTTTTCTAAAAAAAAAAAAATATTTAATTATTTTTCCTAAAACACAGGCATCTGGGGCAAATCAGGACAAATGTAACAAATAAAAACAGCGATTTAAGTCATTTTTTTTGCATATTGTTTTAATGACATAATGACTTGATTAATTGTTTGAAAAATAGTACACCGATTTCCAATTTTATTGCTTTAAACTGTCGTCCTTGTTTAGATTGAAGTGTAGAATATCACCAATTAATAGTATTGAACTATTTGTATGATTTCCCGGTATTCCAACAATATTTTTCCCGTTTCCCGGGAAAACCTAAACCCGGGAAATTTTGACGCCCTATTATAAATCATTAGGACTATTCGGAAAAAAATAAGTGCGTAGAAAAACAAATCCGATTTTTCATTTAACTTTTTACCACTGAAAGTTAAGTTCCCAAAATCCATTTCTTTTTTAATTTTTGAAATGATTTAAGGGACTAAAAAAGACTACTTGTGAGCCATAGTGCTTGATGGTGCAAAATCTGGTTCAAAAAATATGAAATTTCGATAAAAAATTGATTGTTTAAAAAAAACAGAAAATGTGGTCACATAATTTTGAACAAATATTTATAAAAGCTAAATCATATTTGCAATCGAACAGTACTTCCGCGATTTTTTGATAAAGTGTACCGTTTTGGAGTAATAGTCACTTTGAGGTTATAATTTTCGGAAATTTTAATATTTTTCATATTTTTTTTCAAATACTTCTTGAACAAAAGCCAACCTTGAAAAAATATGTTTGAAAGACTATTTTTTTTTTGTAAATTTGGTTAAAATAAAATTGAAGAAAATTATCTTTTTGCAGACATTTTCAAAATCATACTTAATTTTAAAATATTGAAAAAAAATCTTCGAAGAAATCAGAAAATTTCACAAAAGTGTCTATTTTTACATTTAAAATCAAACCAAAAGTTTCACTTACAAAAACTAATTTTCATCGATTCGAATTTGTTGTATCAAAAACCGATTTTCAAAGTCTCAGAAAGAAAATTGTAGGAAATTTCTCAGCTTTTCAAATATATTTATTAGGGTGGTTTTCGCAATCGCATTTGCATGGAGATGGTGATTTTAACTGGTTGCAGACTGGATTTCGTCAAGCATATGTGATGGTGGCTTTCCTTCTTAAATTAATTAAAAAAATTTAAATGTTAAAATTTCTTAAAATTAGAGCCTGAAAGTGAACTCAAAAACGGTGCACTTTATCAAAAATCATGAGAACATGGGCAGCGAAGAATCCATCAAATTAAAGAGGAATATTGAGAAAGCGAAGATTGTCAAGAAAAGAGTTTACAGGACTTTCAACTGTGTTGGTTTGGGCCACTTTTTGCGTATTGATTATTGAATTAAAATATTCTATATGAATTTGTATAAAAAGCCAAATTATAAGCTTTTTTATGATTTTCACTTAAGAAGAAGAAACATCGTCCAGCTCAGATGATTTTGATTCGAAAATTCCAATGTACTTCAAAAATTATATTACTAGGCAACAAACCAATCCACTTGAAAACCTTGCTGAAACTTTCATAAAAAACTTGCTGTTTCCTCATCCTTCAGATATTGTCACTATAACAGCAAAAATGAAAATTATCCTGCCGAAATATCAGAAATCCCAAAATAAGCAAAAGTCAACTAGCAAAATGACAATTTTTGGTTTGATGATTATTTAACACTTCAATATCCAAGGTTTAAAAAAGCTTTATCGTTCCAACATTTTTCGAGCCTCGGTGGATAAAAAAAATCATAAAAAATTTCAACACCAGTATTTACAATCTTATTTTTCTATCTATCTAGTCAATTGCGATTAATAGCTTTACAGCCACCCGTTTCCGTTTCCGTTATCCTTTTTTTTTTGTCGGAGAAAGCGATCCCCCTAGAAGGTACATAATCTTGGCCTCCTTTTATTCAGCTTTAAGACTTTTTTCGTCAAAAAGTCGCAAGAGTGTATGTGTGCATGCGTGTATGTGCTCGAGCCAGGATGTCATTTTGTGTACTTAATGCCAGAGGGCATTCGCAGTCGTTTTCAACATAAAATTTGTTCTATTTCATCCCATCCTCCGCATTATCAAACACCCGCAGCTCAAATCTCGTCTATAAAGTTGGGGACACAAAAGCTTTTTCTGCCGTCGTCGAAGCCGCCATCGTGGTGTCGTTCGCGCGTCTTTGGCAATAAATTTTACGTTGCCCCCTTATTGGGGGAGCTTCTTTTGTGTTCTTTGTGAAACGGAAGTTCAATTCAGTGCGTCCTCTTCAGCAACAGTTTTGCGTGAACAATAGGGGAAATCGGGGTTAGAATTCTTGTTTGACAAGGAACTTTTAAAGGAGAATGGGCAAATTTGTATGGGAGCTGGTCCAAGGATGTACACGAACGGGACCAACTTTTTTCGAATGATCTCGCCGAGACATGAAAAAAAGTCTTCTGGACCAACTCTCTAAACCCCGGGGTTCAAAAGTTACAAGTTGTTGAAGCTTGAGCATTTTGGGTTAAAATGTACAAAAAATCGTATTTTTGCTATTTCTAAAATCATTCATAAAATCTCTGTTTCATTATGGATTTCGATTTTCTTGACTTCATTCGACGCGTATCAGCAAAAACTATGAGTTCTGATATGTCTTAGCATGATTGAAACATGATTTCTCTTGTTTTTATCCGTTTGAACCGTTTGTTCAAAAGGCATCCCATAGAAACAAGTCGAAACTTGAAGATTTTGAAACCGGGTCCAACCCAGACTGCTTCAGTGAGTATGGAAGGCTTCAGTGCAATGTTGTAACAACTTATTGGGATGGTCTGAGTCATCCGAGAACTCCTTGGAGTTAAGACCGGTGAGTCTACCGCCGTAACAAGCAAGATGTCGGCGGTTTTTGACCACGGACCATACCCGCATGGCTTCAGTGAGTATGGTAGACTACTATGCTGATGTGTTGGAGTGTCCTGGGTTCTCCTAGGACTCCCTGGAGTTAAGATCTGAGGGTCTACTACCGTAACAAGCCAGTGGTCGACGGTTTATGACCCCGGAACATACCCGCATAGCTTCAGTGAGTATGGTAGACTGCTTTGCTAATGTGTTAGGATGTCCTGGGTCATCCAAAGACTCCCTGGAGTTATGACAGCCATAGGGCTGTTACAAGGACTCCCTGGAATAGTCCAGAACATCCCAACATAACAGCAATACAGTCTGCCATAATCACTGAATCTTTGCGGTTATGATGCGTGGTTAAAAATCATCGATCTTTTTCTTGTTACAGTGACCCAAATATCTAAACTCCAGGGAGTCCTAGGATGACCAAAGACATCCCAACACATTAACAAAGCAGTCTACCATACTGTTTGAAGCTATGCGTGTATGTTCCGGGGTCAAAACCGGTCGACATTTTGCTTGTTACGGTAGTAGACCCACAGATCTTAACTCCAGGGAGTCCTAGGAGAACCCAGGACACTCCAACACATCCGCATAGTAGTCTACCATACTCACTGAAGCCATGCGGGTATGATCCGTGGTCAAAAACCGCCGACATCTTGCTTGTTACGGCGGTAGACTCACCGGTCTTAACTCCAAGGAGTTCTCGGATGACTCAGACCATCCCAATAAGTTGTTACAACATTGCACTGAAGACTTCCGTACTCACTGAAGCAGTCTGGGTTGGACCCGGTTTCAAATCCTTGAAGTTTCGACTTGTTCCTATGGGATGCCTCTTGCACAAACGGTTCAAACGGATAAAAACAAGAGAAATCATGTTTCAATCATGCTAAGACATATCAGAACTCATAGTTTTTGCTGATACGCGTCGAATGAAGTCAAGAAAATCGAAATCCATAATGAAACAGAGATTTTATGAATGATTTTAGAAATAGCAAAAATACGATTTTTTGTTCATTTTAACCCAAAATGCTCAAACTTCAACAGCATGTAACTTTTGATCCCCGGGGTTTAGAGAGTTGGTCCAGAAGACTTTTTTTCATGTTTCGGCGAGATCTTTCGAAAAAAGTTGGTCCCGTTCGTGTACATCCTTGGACCAAATTTGCCCATTCTCCTTTAAAACAAATCAGGTTTCATGTAACACTTCAAAAAAATTAAACAAAATAATAATAAATGATCTTAAGAATCCCCAAAATCCTTTTTTTTAGAACGAACCCAATGACGTCATCGAAATCCAAATTTAAATCAACATTCCCCGTTCGTTTTTCTCCTGGAAAACTCCTTCCCCCTTCTGAAGCTGTGGTGTTCTCTCAATTGTGCGCCGAAGTTTGCCTAAGCTTTTTATGCTCTCTCCCTCTACCGCCCTCTATCTCTATCTTTTCTAGCGTTCTATAGAGTGCTATTTGGGGAAGAAACATGCTCTGGTTGGGGACAAATCTGCCATCACAGAGAAGTCAAGATAGGAAACACGACGCAAACAGCGGAGGACATCGGACGAATGAACGATAAAATTGTTGGATTTGAAGCTTCTAGTAGGGTTCGTTAGCAGTTTGCAGTTCCCGATTTGCTTGTGATTAATTCTCTGGAATTTTGATTTTTTTTTTTTTTATTTGGATGAAATTTTGTCCATACATTCCTATGTCAAAAGTAGCCATTTTGCATCATTAGTTTTTCCATACAAGGCTCCATACAAAATTAATGACTGTTTATAGGAAAGTGCTGTACACTGTACACTGTAACTGAAAATCGCCTCCCCTTACGATTTTTTCAGTTCAACTACGATTACACTTTTTGTGTAATCGCAGTCGAACTGAAAAAATCGTATGAAAAAGTGCGAAAACGAACTCAGCAAAGTGCGATTTTCAGTTACAGTGGGAAGAGTGGGAAGACTTGATCCCCGGGGACACTTGATCCCAAGCCTGTGTCTCATCAGCATGTGGGTAAAACAATTAGCTTTGTTCTAGAGAGTTGTGCAAAATTAACTAAAACTCATTGTAGGAAACAAAGAAAAAAATTGAAAAAATGTTTAGATTGAGTTACACACATTTTTCTAAAACGAGCTGCCAAAAACTTCCAAGAGATCTTTTTTCTTTGTTTTAGTATGTATAGAAAACACTCAAAAATTATTCAAAAAATATTTTTTATACGTGAATTGTTTGATAAACTTATCAACTCCAAAACCCTTACGCATTTGATGTTAGATTTATCGTCATACTATTTTTACAATCAATTGTTTAAAAAAGTGCGTTTAGGGAGACTTGATCCCTGCATTTTTACAGTCACTGGAATCAGCCTCAAGATTAATTAATTGATGCTGGGTTTTCATACATAGTTTCCTTTAGTATAGTTGTACATAACTAACTGCAGTTTGAACCTTTTTTCAAAAGTTTTGTAAACAAAAATTTTCAGCTTTTGTAAACATGCTTAATTTTGTTCTAAAAAATAATATTTTAAGTTTTCAAATATTTTACATACTAAACTTGTTATATTTTGAACACAAACGTACAGGTTTTATGTTAAATTGCTGTAACTTATAGAAAATCAAAAGTTTGGATGAATAAGAAACATTTTGCTTAAGATTTCTTCGAAATGTTGAAAGGGGGATCAAGTTACCCCTAACATTTTTAAAATGCCGGTTTAAAATATTTTTTTTAAACGCTTGGCATGATTCGAAGAGTTCATCTGATGAAATACCCTTATAAGCCAAACATAGATGAATGTTTAAGCTTTCAATTCATGCAAAAAGTTTATAGTTTTGTGATAAATTGACAGAGTTATGTGCGATACAAAAAAAGGGGATCAAGTCTCCCCACTCTCCCCTACATATCAAGAGAAGGAATTTTCATATTTATTTGATGTCTTCGACAAAGTTCAGGACTTTTCAGAAAAAAGGTAAAGTCCAGCCTCAATTATCCAAAGGTTTATAAGAAAATTTAAAAAAATGAAAATATTGAAATAACAAGCCATAGTTTCACCATTTGCATGGAAATAGTAGTTTATGCAACAAGTTGCAAAAAGAGGATTTTCTCAGCACGAGTCGTACATTTATCCAACGAGGTTCACCGAGTTGGATAAATACGAAGAGTGTTGAAAAAATCAAGTTTTGCAACGAGTTCCATACAACATTTTTTGCAATTCCGAAAAAGACCTATGAGTGAAATTTTAAGTCAAATTTTCATGTATTTTGTCAATGTTAAAAAAATGTTGAAAAGTGTTACTTTTCGAAACAAGTGCTGAAAAGTTCAACTTTTCAGCACCCATTTCAGTGCTGAAAAGTAGAACTTTTCAGCACTTATTTTGAAAAGTGTTGCTAGTCGATTCTGTTATTTTTGGTACAGAAAAGTAGGCTATTTCGTCGTTCAAGAATGACAGGAAAAGTATGTAGTTTCACGACGGAATTGCAAAAAGGTGTTTTAAAATGCATTTTACACTAGTACACTTGTTGCAATCATTAGTTTTAAAAAAATGTAAGATTTGACGAAAACAAAAATTTTAGCGAAAAAAAACTTTCTGCGATAATAAACATCTGGGTGCTGAAAAGTGGTTCGCAAAACGGCCTCAATTTTGAACTGTCAAAGTGGAACCAATTTACTGTTCGCCAAAAGTAGAGAGTATTGTTATCGATCATTAAAAATTGTGTGTGTTTTTTTATTTTGCAAGAGGGAAAATTGTGTGGCTTTTGAGGACCTGGAGTTGAAGTCAAGAAATCTTAAGAAAGTTGAAGGTCTTACTGGGGTGAGAGGCTACCACGCTAACCACTACATCACCAGAACCATGCTTGTGTCATGCTTGTGCTTGAACAGCCTCCTACTTTGTAGATGTAAACAAAGTGGGATCATTCGAAAACCACGTTACGCATTCTCTATTCATCACCCAGACTTTAACCAACTATATTTGACCTCCACTAAAAAAAAATCGAACCAAATTTGTCAGATTTCTAACATTCTTTGAAATTACTCCAAAATCCAAGCTGGAAACCCCGATACGACCGAAAATAAATCTTTTCTTTGTACAATTTGTCATGAAAATACAGCAACACATTGCCCGGATACGAATTTGAGCATTAAACAATGCAAAACATGGATTATTTAATTAATAAGCTGTTTATTACCAAATAAGCTCAGACAATTTTTTTTTCAATCCTCTGTTACATTACACCATTACATTTTAAAACATTTTAGAATCAATCACATTGTGGAGAACAGTTTTCCGAACAAGTTCCTTAAAAAGTATCAGTTTTGGATCAATATAAGCAGAGTTATACCCAATTTCTGGAATAAATATTGCCTTTCTCCAAAATTTCTTAATTGAATTACCTTTAACATGATGGGCACTGCCTACTAAGATATTTTTTATGGTGATAATATTTTTTTTAAACATAAAAATTATAACAAGTTTTGATGAAATTCATGAAAATTATTCTATAGCATTCATTACAAAACTCAGTAGGCAGTGCCCATAATGTGACAGGTAATTAAATTAAGAAATTTTGGAGAAAGGCAATATTTATTTCAGTAAACTGGGCATATCTCTGCTTATATTGCACCAAAACTGCTACTTTTTTATGGAACTTGTTCAGAAAACTGTTCTACACAATGTGATTGATTCTAAAATGTTTTAAAATGAAATGGTGTAATGTGGCAGAGGATTGAAAAAATAATTTTCTGAGCCTATTGGGTAATAAACAGCTTATTAATTAAATAATCCATGTTTTGCATTGTTTAATGCTCAAATTCGTATCCGGGCAATGTGTTGCTGTATTTTCATGACAAATTTTACAAAGAAAATTTTTACTTTCGGTCGTTTCCGGGTTTCCAGCTTGAATTTTGAGGTAATTTCAAAGAAAGCTAGAAATCTGATAAATTTGGTTCGATTTTTTTTTAGTTGAGGTCAAATATTGTTGGTTAGAGTCCCCGAGGCATATTCATAAGAAATTTGAGTGATACCAACATGAATGCACCGATTTTCTGTGAATTTTTTTAACAAATATCTCATAAAATCAAAAATAATCTTCAAAAAAAAAGTTACTCTAGACCCCCCGACGAAATATTTCGGTATACCCCGCAAAATGTCGGGAAAGAGCCCTTCTTTCACGGTGCCAAATATCAGACATACCGAATTTTTTATCATTAGTTTGTTCTAAAAAACACACCGTGTATAACGTATAAGAATAAAATCAGCCTCTAAACACTGTATCTCAGCAAACAGCAGTCAAAATAAATACAAATAAATTTGCAGTCAAATTTCTCAGCTGTTCAAAAACATTCTTGCAGAGTGCTGTTCTGTCATAAAAATATTTTTAGATTACAAATAATATATCTCCGATACCTAACACCATCCTAAACTCTAGCGATATCATCATCCTCTTGATTTATAACACTTTAAAGCTTCAAATTTGGAAAACGATGCACTATTTTAGATGTTCTATGTCTGTTCTATCCAAAACCAATCAAAAATATCCACATATTGTGCAGTAACAAGGCTAAAACAGCTGTCCCGATTCGCCCTAGATGACGGCCTTAAACTTTTAAAAATTAATAAACAAATAAAGAATCGTGATTTTTCCTTGTACCCTTTTTCTGAAAAGTCCTAATAATAACCAAAAACATTCACGAAGGCACCAAACCGATCAGAAAATCCCTCTTTGAGATACAGTTTTTTTTTAATTAACAAGCCCATTTGATATTGTATGGATAAAAAATCAAAATAAGAAATCTAAAAGAATGCGAAATTCTATAGATTCTATACATTGTCTGTTTCTACCTTTGTATTTTTATTATTTTTTTGTTTAGCTGCTAGCCTTTTATTTTTTTAATAGTTTTTTCTCGAGTATAAATACACGTCCTTGTCAATGTTTGTATGAACATGTAGTTTGCGACTTTCAAACGGCTTGTGATTACAATATTTTCATATGTTGTTGAAGATAAAATTAATTGATAAAAAATCAGCAATGATTCTGTTTTTAAATATGAAATAGTAAAGCTAAAACCAAAACCAATGATTTTTTATAGGGTAGAGTAGTCATCAATGAGACACGGGGAACAATGATAAAATGGCTCTCACAAGACGTAGTTTCAACCAATCAGGCTCATATTTGGGGGAAAGGTGTGTCTACTAGATACACGTCTGCCATAATAGTGGCTTTGGTTATGGACGCTCCCTTGCAAAGTTATTCATACATGTTTGATTCTGGGGTGTAAAAGTAAATTATGACCAAAAATTACATTTTCACTCATATACTGCCATTAACACAAAAACTAATATTTCTCCAAATTTCTTTCGTCATTTCACAGGGCATTAGTTGGGCTAAAATGTCCTTTCATTAGGTTTGGCCAAAATTTAAAATATACCCAGAATCCAGGGCTGTCTCATTGTTCCCCACTCCTTTCAGCCCATGGGTAACAATGAGACACTTTGATTTTTCTTCATTAAACTTTTCAAAATCTATGGAAATCTTTCAAAACATGAATTGGAAGTGAATTTTGGCATATTTAGTGAGTTTGAACTTCATTTAACCAAAAATATAAAGTTATTTGGTAAAATATATGGATTTTACAAAATTTAAATACTTTTTAGTATAACTGTTGTTATTTGAAGTTTCATGTTGACAAAATTGCTTGAAAATGTTCAAAGCAAGTCATCTGCAATGGAACAATACAAAACATGATATTTTACTAGAAAACTATTGATTTTCATAGAGTGTCTCATTGTTCCCCAGCTGTCTCATTGTTCCTGCCAAGTTCGTCTACAATGAGACAGTTGAATAACTCTGGCTGTAGAGGTCGGATCGATCTCATATTTTGGTCAGTGTTAGAACACATTAAAAGAAAGAAAATGTAACAAAAAGCTCTTTAAAACATGCTAATGAAAAAAATACAAAAATCGTTGAAGTTTAAAAACCAAAGTGTCTCATTGATGACTACCCTACCCTACCTATGTTTGGAAAGGTAATGAAAAAAGCCATCGCGCAAACATTTTTTTTATAATGTTTGGGGGGAACTACCGTTAACCGGGGTGACATTGATAGGATTTCAATTTATTCTTGGAATATTTTCCAACTGTTAAGTTTTTTTTCAAGATTATTATTCATAAAACATATACTCGGGTAGGCCACACAAGACACACCTTTGCTTTAAAAATTAGTTACGTTGAAAATTCTTATTTTGAATTCCGGGGTGGCTTTGATTGTCATAGTTTTTCTTTTTAAAATCAGATTTAAGATGTTCAAATTTTATTTCTACGTCAAATTTAACATCGCTAAGGTTGGTAATATAGTTTTAAAGAAAAAAAATCAATGTTTATATTTGGTTACCTAAGTTAATAAGTTTTTTAACAAAACACAGATAAATTTTAGGTAAAATTGTTAAAAACTCACAATTTTGCCTGAAATCATTAAAACTAGTTTTGTTTATAAAATTATCGATTCATATTGCATTTTAAATTGAATTCGAAGCACCGTAATCTGGGGTGAATCGGGACTACAGTCTGAATAGGGACAGCAGTTTTTAGAGCACTTAAAGCTTTTAAATTTAGAAATGTATGTACACTAGGGTGTAATATGGTTGTATGGAAAAAAATAAAGTTGTCCAAATTTAGCGAGCACAGCAATTTTTGAGTTCCTTTTGGGGTCCTAAACAACTCCTCAAAATTTGGGAAAGATTAGTTTAGTCCTCACTTTGCGCAAAGCGATTCAATTTTCCATATAAATTTGTATGGGAAAAAACATTTTTTTGGATTTCGATATT
Organism: Culex pipiens pallens; assembly: GCF_016801865.2. Taxonomy (NCBI): domain Eukaryota; kingdom Metazoa; phylum Arthropoda; class Insecta; order Diptera; family Culicidae; genus Culex; species Culex pipiens. The sequence continues at coordinate 106,886,751 of NC_068938.1, forward strand.
TATAAAATCCACGTTTCACGCTGTACTAAAACCGGATTCATATTCGGATGCTCTGGAAGGTGCTCTACAACTTTCCCGAAGAGACTATGGTGCTAACTTGCTCCTAAAAAAAGATACAGCGTGTTCAAAACTCGTCTAAAACGTGTTTTTTGCTCGAAAATCACGTTTTAGACGAGTTTTGAGGACGCTGTATCTTCTTTCAGGGACATGCTAGCACCATACTCTCTTCGGGAAAGTTGTTGAGCACCTTCTAGAGCATCCGAATATGAATCCGATTTTAGTACAGCGTGAAACGTGGATTTTATAAATATGTATCGAAATCCAAAAAAATTGTTTTTCCCATACAAATTTATATGAAAAATTGAATCGCTTTGCGCAAAGTGAGGACTAAACCAATCGTTCCCAAACTTTGGGGAGTTGTTTAGGACCCCAAAAGGAACTGAAAAATTGCTGTGCTGGAAAATCGATTTTGATATTACACCCTAATGTACACATCTTGTTGGCCAAAGTCTGTTCTAACCAAAACCAACCAGAAAAATCAAAATATTGTGCTCTAACATGGTTAAAACTGCTGTCCCAATTCGCCCCATGTGTCTGATTGACCCCAGTTTACGGCACGAATCAAAAGTTTTCACATTTTATATGAAATTTGTTCTACTAAAAATGCTTATAAATTTGATTTTTTTTTGAATTATATTTCAAAAACACGTAATATTCATTATTTACAAACTTATTTTACCATCCCCTAATGGAAAATTGTCCAAAGAATCCGAAAATACATTTCGCTTTCGATTCGAAATCATGTTTATTGAGAAAATCATAACACTTTGAAAATATTAAAAATAATTCTGTTCATCAACATTTTCTTAATTATAGTTAACTAACTATTTAATCTTTACAAAATTGAATGAAAACTTCTTGAAGTATGTGGGGTCCTCGCGTAACGGACGCAGCTCGTCAAAGCCGCCGATCGTCCACCCGTCCGCCCACTGACCGAAGTCCGTACGCTGGTCGCCCCGGAACACTAATCCGGTCCTCCCGGAACCACTCGCGTCGTGCCGCAGCTCGTCGCTGCGTGCACTCCTTCACACTGTCCGCATGAGACTAACTCTCTCGCGTCCTTTCCCTCTCCCACACAACTTCTCTCACACAACTTGTGCCAAGGGGCAGCACACTCGGAGGGTCGGACCCTACAATCCCCCCTTGGTTTTATTTGAAAGATATGACCTTAGAGCTTAATGAAGTTTCTTGTACTCATACAAGCGCACCATAATGTTTTGAGTTTATCCTACCAATACAACCACACTTACTAATATACGCAGAAACCATACATTCGAGCGTAGTTTGTTGAATTGCTCATTGGTACCGTTCAAAGTAAACTCTTCTCTAAATCGATGTTTTCCAAAGCAAGACTAGATGAAATAGACTCTTATTCGTTAGGTTGAAAGTTCCTTCTCACATGTCTGAAAAACTAGCAGTTTATCGAGTTAAATACTAGCGTTGCATATTCATATGAAAAACTATCAGGTATAAATCCTCCTTTTTAATTTAGTTTTTAATTTCTCTGCAAATATTCCAAATACTCAATTTTGCTCCAATCCATTCTCTCTTCGTTTTTTTTTTTTTTTTCAAGTATCTTGAATAATACATCCTCATTTATTCATGTTGTTTATATCTATGTATGGAAATAGCATCTTAGTCAATCGTGCCTCTTATGTTGCATATCAGCACTTTACCGTTCAATCAAACAAGTTTCTATCAAAACATTTTGTTTGTTCTGAATGTATCCTATTGTGACAAGAAACGTCTATTATCTATTATTTAAACATGCTCCGTTACCGAATCCGCTTAATGCCTTTCCAATTCTAGGACAATTTTTCAATTTTCAATTCAATTCGGTTTTATTGTTGAATAATCAAGATACAATGAGTTATTTTGAAGTGCATAACAGAGTTTTGGAGTTCCTTACAGCTGTGTGTTGCATCATAATCCATTTAGGAACAATTATTTCTTTAACTAAGGCACTAGCAAGAGTAAGAAAAAACTATAAAAAAAAAACTTACAGAAATTGCAAAGGAAAGGGGATAGAGGAAGAGAAAGCTTATATCTAGATCACAGGTAATTTATCCTTTGTAGATGTGTTTGATCATCAGTTCCTCAAGGGCCAGGAATTGTTCTGCCTTGTTCCGGCAGCTCCGAAACCGCGTCATCATCTCCCCCGCGAGAGCAAAGAACTCCGGCAGGGTGAAGAGATCTTCCCCGGTGACTTCTTGCTGGGCCGTACTGCCGCTACCGGCAGCGACCACGCTGTCGAATGAACGCCCCCAACCAGGAGGGAACGCTGAGTTTTCCGCTGGAACCGTACGCTGTCCAGCTGCAGGAACGGCTGCGCTCGTACTTCGCTGAGGAGGGTGGGACGCTTTCTTCTTCCTCTTTTCCTGCTCCTCGAGGTAGGCCTTGCGCGCGACGCATCCGCGGTAATTGCCGGTATGGTTGCCGTCACAGTTCGCGCATTTTACGCGCGGCTTGGTTTGTTCTGCCTTGTCCCCCAAGTCCGCCTTTCGTGGCAGTGCGCACGCCTCCGAGAGGTGTGACTCACCGCACTTCACGCAGCGGGGCTGGAGGTTGCAGTTCCGCGAGCCGTGGCCGAATTTCTGGCAACGGTGACATTGCGCTACGTCCGTCGGGTTCTTGGTGTAAAACCGCCAGTTTACCCAAAAACCGTCCAACGTCTTAGTCCGCCGCAGGTCTTGGATCTTGACGGTGCCGCGGTCGAAGTACAACAGGTACAGTGTGTGTGTACCTGTTACCGTTGTCTTGCGCGAGAGCACTTTAATCTCCCGCGGTTTTATTCCGGCGTCCGAAAGGTGACCCTTCAGGTCGGAGATCGGACGGTCTTGATAACCCTGTAAGACGACCTTAACAGGGGGCTTCTCGGGGTTGAATGTGTAGAAGTTGAAGTTGCTACGCTTCAATTCTTCAAACACCAGGTCGAAGCTCTTTTTATTCAGTGTGATCACTTGCACTGCCGACTTACCGATTTTCAGACAATATCCGAGGCCTTCCAGCAACTCGTCAACATCGTCCGCCAACGTGTCCAAAACAAAAATTGGAGGTGGTCTTCGTTCCGTTGGAGAATTCTTCTTTTTTGGCGTCGGCACTTTTTTCCGAGCACGATCATCGTCGTCGTCGTCGTCGGTAGTGGTGCTACCGTCGGTGTTGTTGTTGTTTTCTTCGTCGTCGCTCAGCATCTGGAACTCGTTCCTGATGGGAATGTTGGCGGATGTTGATGTGCCGCTGGTCGTGGCACCGGAGGTACCCGAACGGGTTCGCACTGGTGATCTTGGAACATATCCGGGGTGTAGTAACTTTTTGTCGATTCCTTCTGCGCTCACGCTCCCCTGCGCGATGGCGGTCGACACGGCGTTGGTTTGTTTACCTTTTTGCACACGGCCGGTAGACGAACTTCGCGGGTTTTTCGAGGTCGCACTCGAACTGCCACGGCCACGGCCGGCCTTTGGCATGCTGGAAAAGCAAACTCGCGGGTAACCACAATCAATTACGGCGAAAAAAATCGAAAAAACGATGGAGCACTGAGCACTAGCTGCATGCTCTCGTGCGTACACGGAGGGAGCTGTAGGACAATTTTCTTCATTGCAAAACACATCTAAAAATCCGTCTTATAATCTACTCTAACGATTACATAATTATATCCCTCAATCATTCAGCATGTTTTGACTGAAATATAGACAAATCCTTGTTGTATCAATATCAATTCGTCCAAGTTCTATCTTAGTAATATCTAAAACCCATTAGGCACTCAATTCTCCTACACCACCTATGTCAGCAAGAAAACTCTGTTCCACAATTTTCCAGTATGACGTTGACATAATTCATACCTATCGTATTTTAGTTCAGCTACTAAAATCTAAACTAAAGCAACTAAAGCAGAAATTTAAGTTACACTCGTGATACAGATTTATTATACTTATTAAACTAACAAATGGCAAAACCATATTTATTTACTTTTTGTATCAACGTAAGTTCAGAAGCTTCTCTCTTCATTCTCTAATGATTTATGTTAAATTTTCTAAATTTGACTACATTGGAAACCAATAACACATTGCCAAGGTAAATCTCACAAGAGCATCCACAATTTCTATTTTGGTTACGTTTAATCCAAGTAATGAACTGATTATTTGAATACTTATTTTATATATTTAAACAAACAACTACCTAAAACCCCAAACATCTACATATACATTCTTTGAAGTGTAAACATTCCTAATACGTTGTTGTACAACAGTGGACATCGAACATGGATGTGGATCACTATTAAAGCTTTCTACAATAAGTGCTTCCGTAAATCAATTCATTCTTTTGTACTCTTCAATAATGAATCATCAATCATTAAAAAATCATTCTCCTTCATCCTTAAATTCACCATACAATACATTCATAGCGTTCTTATAATTGTTAACACCTCATACAACTGTTCTCAAACCAACATGGCTAAACATGCCTGAATAGCTTATTTTTTATGGATCGATGTCCCTAAAATCCACTTACTTTTGCAATCACATATTACTTAACTCAACTACCATGCCATCCTAATATGTTATACTAACTAATCCATGTAACCTTCTGATACAATCCCTAAAGAACTCATTAGCGATCTCACCCAATGTTACTCCAGTCACATAAGATAGAGATAGGCACATTTCCTTTAATATTCCGATTAGTATTTACTAAATCATGTGACTCAATCTCCAACATAATAAATTCTATTGATTACTGTGTTTTACTTAATCTGTGTTTTCAGTACTGTGTTAAACTGTGTTTCAGTAACTCCTAACAATGTTTGAATAAAGTGACAAAATCTCCAACAATTTAACACTGAATACATCCCTAAATTTGATTTTCTTTGACTTCCCATTGAACACAATTACCATAGTTAGGTATCACTTGGAACTGAATATTTTACTAAACCTTTGGCTCATTCAAATCTACCGAATTAATGTCACTCTATCAATAACCGTATTGTGTATACATTTAGATTAACCACTCCAAATCTAGAATCAAACGCATTTTCCACAGTATCATTTCCTCCAATAACTACACAAATTATAAAAATAAGCATTCGATTTCAACTGATCCCCGCAATTATTCTATCATTTTACAAACATTTTGCTACTTGTTTTCACTACTGAGCATTTCCAAACTGTTTCATCCAGAGCACACTGGATCACAATGATCGATATCAACAGCCACTGACAGTTATTTTCTATACCTGTTACACCCCGAAACAATTGATTTTAGAACATATATGTTCTCTACCATCTGAAACCACACTTACTATGACACCCGTGGACAATATATTTGTCCACCACCTGTACCGACAGCTACAGGGACGATTAATTACAGCTAGACATCTGATTACCTTCCGCAACAGTTACAAACAACTCAATAACTATTCGTATTCAGCTAAATGACTTACAACATATTAACACCACCTATAATAACTATAGGAATAGCTCCAATCAGTTCATGAACAGCTAAACAGCTGAACATTTTACCCGTGAACAACCATTTGTTCACCACCTATAATAACTATAGGGACAGTTCTAATCAATTCGTGAACAGCTAGACAACTGAACACTTTACCCGTGAACAACCATTTGTTCACCACCTATTATAACAATAGGGACATTTTCAATCCATTCGTGAACAGCTAGACAACTGAACACTTTACCCGTGAACAACCATTTGTTCACCACCTATTATAACAATAGGGACATTTTCAATCCATTCGTGAACAGCTAGACAACTGAACACTTTACCCGTGAACAACCATTTGTTCACCACCTATTATAACAATAGGGACAGTTTCAATCAATTCGTAAACAGCTAGACAACTGATCACTTTATCCGTAACAATTATTGGTGCACCAACTGTGACAACTATAATAGAGACTTTTACCCGTGAACCACATTTTGTTCACCACCTGTTTCACAACAGGGACATTTAACGATTCAACAACTTCATGTTATCACCTTTTGATTTACAGGAACATTTTACCCGTGAACACCTTCATGTCCACCACCTGCTCAACTACAGGGACATCCACCCGTGAACAACCTCATGTTCACCACCTGTTCAATTACAGGGACATTTCACCCGTGAACAACTTCATGTTCACCACCTGTTCAATTACAGGGACATTTCACCCGTGAACAACTTCATGTTCACCACCTGTTTAATTACAGGGACATTCACCCGTGAACAACTTCATGTTCACCACCTGTTTAATCACAGGGACATTCACCCGGAAAGGTTTCACCCGTGAACAACTTCATGTTCACCACCTGTTTAATAACAGGGACATTCCACTCGGAACCAATCCACCCGTGAACAGATTTCTGTTCACCACCTGCAACCAATGTTACAGGGACATTATCCCGTGAACAACTTCCTGTTCACCACCTGCAACCAATGTTACAGGGACATTTCTCTTGGTGCCTGCCTGTCTAAACACAGAATAAAACGTCATCAATCATCACACGCTCCACAAGTAAGGTTGTCCTTGTCACGCGTCAACTGCTACAGAAATCCTAGTTTAAAGAAAATCCTTTCCTTTCTCAATCGTTTGAAAACCGCAACTTTTAAATAATCCTACCTCAAAACAGTTGAAGTTCATCGTCAAAACTAGTGTAGTCGAAATTATACGTCAAAAACTATGTAGTCCTACGTTGAAATAATCAAAGTTCTACGTCAAAATTATTATTATTATTATTTTTGTCTAATGTTAAACAATTATTGTTTCCGTCAAATTGTATTTTGTCAATTGTCTCAAAGTCTTGAGTTAAAATAATCGAAATTCTACGTCAAATTTATTGTAGTTCTACGTTAAAGCAATTGAATCCTGCGTCAACATTATTATCCTACGTTGAAATAATTTAAGTTCTTCATCAAAATTACTGTAATCCTACGTTAACCACAGAATTCTACACCAAAACAATCTGTCATCTATTCGTCTTGATTATGCATGGGCCACAAAACGCACCCCACCATGTGACGTTTCTCTTATGTGTGTGTCGAGAATGCATACACACAACAATCCATGCATCACTGCAATCGTCATGATCTGCCATGATCCTTCTTGCCCTCCTTCTCAGAAAGATCTGATCGAAAGAGAGAGAGAGCACTTCATCTTTCCTCCTCTTTTTTTAACAGAATTTGAAAACAGCGCAACTGTCTTCAAAACAACGGCCCAACTTAGCACCTGCTGAGCTTCAAATACCTGTTGTTAATCCTCGTCGCCAACTTTGTGGGGTCCTCGCGTAACGGACGCAGCTCGTAAAAGCCGCCGATCGTCCACCCGTCCGCCCACTGACCGAAGTCCGTACGCTGGTCGCCCCGGAACACTAATCCGGTCCTCCCGGAACCACTCGCGTCGTGCCGCAGCTCGTCGCTGCGTGCACTCCTTCACACTGTCCGCATGAGACTAACTCTCTCGCGTCCTTTCCCTCTCCCACACAACTTCTCTCACACAACTTGTGCCAAGGGGCAGCACACTCGGAGGGTCGGACCCTACAAAGTACTTTGAACACTTCTCTACCATAGTCAGTATGATTCCATGGCATTCCGTACATATTTAATTTGTACTCTTCATTTTGCGGAAAAATCTCAAACTTATCGAAGTCACCCCGTTTTACGGTACATTAAAACTGACTAAAAATAACAAAATTGTTACTCGAAATATGATGGTAATTTAAAGTTTGTCCAGAGATACACATCCTTTTTCAGCCTTTTTCGATGACAGAAGAAAATAGATGAGTTCTCCTAAAAGTATAAAGTCAGTTGACCACGTTATCATCTTCAAGCAATTCCACAAATCAAACTAAATACGCGTCAATATCATCTCACCTCCATCGTAATTCTCATCTTTACTTCCATTCCTTCCTGAAATCGCACCTTCCGTTCACCGATCCCGAGGCCCGACAGTCACGTCGCAACATCCTCCCCAAACCCCCCACTTTTCAACCGTCTAGTTACGTCACAACACCCATTCCACACGATGGTCCCACACCTCCTCCTGGTGTGGCCCCATTCCGGGTTCTCTCGTTCAGAAACAGATGAGCAAGCATTATTACTCGCATTGACGTCATCGTCGTCGAGGACTCGCTAGTCTCGGTTTCAGGACTCGAGTCGGTGTGACCGATTGTGGCCGCAAAAAACGGAAGTCATGCCAAACACAAATAGAACCCTTCCCCCCCTGGGTTGACCCTTTTTGCTTTGGGCGGATGTTGATTTCTCGGGAAAGGAAAGCAGATTTTAATCTTGTCATCGTCCAATTCTTGTTTTGGAGCTTTAAATTAGAGTTCAGTTTTACAGCTGCTAGTCAAAGTTAAATAAAAAGGTTCAAACTTGGGCTCAAGTTACTTCTCCTCCGACGGGTACAGCGAGGTCCAGTTGTGGCGGCGGGGAGCCGGGGAAGCCTTCTTGCGGGCCAACCGGGATTTGAGCAGGTCCAGCTCGCGCTGCAGCTTGGTCGATTCCTGCTGGAGCTTCTTGTTGGTTGAGGTAGATTCCTCCAGTTGGGCTCTGGAAAAGGGAAAAAGGAGATAGGGTAGAGTAGAATAGAGTCGGTTCACAGTTTAGTTTTTACTTGAGTCCTTCCTTGACCATCTCCAGGTCGTGCCGTCGCTGCTTGGCCTCTTTCTTCCGCTCTGCGGTCGACGCCAGCAATTCCCGCTTCTCCTCGATGGTCTTCCTGTACTCCTCTTTGGTTTCGCTCGTCTTGCGGTGAATTTCGTCCACATCCCGAACTCCTTCCGGCCCCTGCAAGCAAACCAAAATCAACATCCCAAACCCCGATGCAACCCGTCTCCTCTTCCTCACATCCTCCCCCACCAACTCCCGCACGGCGTCCTTCGCGTTCTGGATGAACAGCTGCAGCTCACGAATCTCGTAATCCAACTCCTGGTCCTCCCAATCCGGTTCGACAGCGCCACCTGCGCCGCCAAAGTCGTTATCCGGCAGATCGCGGATGTACTTTACGTACGCGGCCAACTCCGCGTGCAGGGCATCGTCCGTGAAGAGTGTCACCAGCGGGTGGTTCACGCTGCGCTCCAGGTCGCCGATGTGCGACTGGAGCTTGGCCACGGAACGCAGGATGCCGTAGTCCTGAGTGGAATTTAGTCATTTAGTGGAATTATTGCAAGAAGTACAAGTAATTTGAGTACTTACAACATCGTTAATTGTTTCTTCCGTTGTTTTCTCATAGTTTTCCATTTTTTCCAAAAAAAATACAGAAACAGTTAAAAGTTTACGGATATCTTCAGAATCAACAAAAATAACGCAAATCAAAACACGTGGTAAGAAGGGTTGCCAGCAGCCATGCCAGATATACAGATAAATCTGTATTTTACAGATTTTTCGATCCCAAAAATCCCAAAAATCTGTATATACAGATTTTTTTAAAACGGTTATATTTGAAAGTTTCAACAATTTAGTTATTAATTTATGCTTTAATATGATTAAAAAGCTTAAATCTGTTGTTAAAAATTTCGAAATGTCTTCTATGGCTTCGAATTCGACAAGATACAGATAAAATACAGATTTATTTTTAAGAAAATACAGATTTCCTTCAAAATAATCTGGCAACGTTGGTTGCCAGAAATATACATCGAAATTGGACATTTGGTCGAAGGTAATTTCGCCGAATGGGACACTGCAAAAAATCCACACTTTTGACGTAAGTGTTTCACACTTAAATCCGCCGCATTTGCCTAACACATCAAATTTATGCATAAACATGTGTCAGTCTTTTGATTTCTCTTTTGAACGATAGTTTCAAATTCAATACAAATCCACTTGAATTTCAATTAACCTACTTAAGGAATTTAATTGCTCCAACCGAGGCTCCAACTCATATTTTGCATTGTATTTTGATATTAATTTTGAATTAAAAATTATGTAGGGTTTATTTATTTTGCTTAAAATGGATTTATTGCATACATTTATTCAGTTACATTTAAATAAACTGATAGAAACACTTTTCCAAGGCACTATAATCTTTTCAGGATAATCACATTCAAAAATCCTGATTCTCCGGTCCCTTGCGTAGCCATTGACTTGAAGTTCTTCTGATGCAAGTTCTGCAAGAAATGTTCATGCTGATGCCAAGTTTTTTCAAACTCTCCCGAAGTGGCCGGACCGGAAAAAAGGTCGGAATCGAGGACCAAAAAGTGCCGTCATATAGGTCTACAGGGCAAAAACTAACGGTGTAAAAAGTCTTTAATAGAAAAATCGTAAAACTACATCAGCTGACCCGATTGTTTTGCCCCCCAGCCAATCCACCAGTAGTTGAATCCCAAGCCATTGCCTCGCAAAACGAGAACAATGGCAATGACGGATTTACTACTGTTGCGAAGAAAGGCAAAAAGAAAAGGCAACTGATGAAAGATGATAATAAATCTCCTGAAGAAAAAAGAACGTGCATCGACACCCGATACTGGCAACGAACACCGCGATGGAAATGGACAAGAAGAAGAACAACAGATAAAACAGCAAAAGCCAACTCCGAAAAATTTAAGCTTGGCCAAACTATGTAAACAAAGGCCAGATAGTTAAATAAATTTAATAAAAATCGTTAAACTATGAGAAATTTGCGATTGCCCAAAAAGTTAATACCGTAGGCTTATAGTCCATAAAATTTACTACCTTTTGACCTATCAGAGTGTGGATGTTGGAGGCCGTTGCAAAAAGAATTTAGGGTTTTAAAAATATTTATTTTTAATAAGGCTGGTATGCTGATCGGAAGGAACGCAAAACTCCATATAAAAAAACGCCCAAGAAACGGTCAAGGTCAAGGAAAGGGTCACGAAAAGATTTTTCTTAAGTGGTATGCAGCTGAAAAGTAACAGAAACAGAAAAATTGCGTTTGATGTTTCTTCGCGCGGTGCTTGTTTGTAATATGTTTTGATGAAAAAATCTAAGAATTGTTATTTTCCTTTTTGATTGCGACTGATAATTACAAACGTTTTAAATAATTTTGTATTGGATATAATAATATTTAAAATTCCCGCCAAATCTCAAAATGCAGAATATTGAAATTAAAAGGACAGATTTCGTTTTTTGGTCGAAATGGAGTAAAAAAAAAGAAGTTGTCTTTATAGATGTCGGCCATCGTGTCACCAACTATTTATTGCTAGTACCAACCAGTACTCTGTATCCAGGTTTTTATGCGAAAATGGCGTTCGAAAGGTGAACGCCCGAAATGTCAAAATCACGCAGTGGTACCAACATTACGAAAAAAGTGTGCCATGGCATGACAGCTATATTTTTTTGTAATGTTGGTGCTACTGCGCAATTTTGACATTTCGGACGTTCACCATTCGAACGCCATCTTCGCTTAAAAACCTCGATTACGAGAACCCTGCGCAAAATGAAGTAAATCAGAGTGAAATTAAACTTGACAATAATCATACAAATATCTATGTTCTTACTGGAAATACAATAATAATCTGAAATTTTGAAATCCAACCAAACAACAAATTCAAAAATATGTTTTAAAAGTTTTAAAAATCGGAAATATAGAAATTCGAAAATACAAATTTACGAAAACCTCGAAATAATAACAATAAAAAAAACTCTATTTCTTCCAAAATTAAAAAAAAATCTAGAGTGAAAAATAAAGAATTAAAGAATTCAAGAATTCAAGAATTCAAGAATTCAAGAATTTAAGAATTTAAGAATTTAAGAATTTAAGAATTTAAGAATTTAAGAATTTAAGAATTTAAGAATTTAAGAATTTAAGAATTTAGGAATTTAAGAATTTAAGAATTTAAGAATTTAAGAATTTAAGAATTTAAGAATTTAAGAATTTAAGGATTTAAGAATTTAAGAATTTAAGAATTTAAGAATTTAAGAATTTAAGAATTTAAGAATTTAAGAATTTAAGCATTTAAGAATTTAAGAATTTAAGAATTTAAGAATTTAAGAATTTAAGAATTTAAGAATTTAAGAATTTAAGAATTTAAGAATTTAAGAATTTAAGAATTTAAGAATTTAAGAATTTAAGAATTTAAGAATTTAAGAATTTAAGAATTTAAGAATTTAAGAATTTAAGAATTTAAGAATTTAAGAATTTAAGAATTTAAGAATTTAAGAATTTAAGAATTTAAGAATTTAAGAATTTAAGAATTTAAGAATTTAAGAATTTAAGAATTTAAGAATTTAAGAATTTAAGAATTTAAGAATTTAAGAATTTAAGAATTTAAGAATTTAAGAATTTAAGAATTTAAGAATTTAAGAATTTAAGAATTTAAGAATTTAAGAATTTAAGAATTTAAGAATTTAAGAATTTAAGAATTTAAGAATTTAAGAATTTAAGAATTTAAGAATTTAAGAATTTAAGAATTTAAGAATTTAAGAATTTAAGAATTTAAGAATTTAAGAATTTAAGAATTTAAGAATTTAAGAATTTAAGAATTTAAGAATTTAAGAATTTAAGAATTTAAGAATTTAGAAATTTAGGAATTCAAGAAAAAAAATTAAACATTTGTACCCAATTTGTACCAGCCTTGTTAAATAATTTCCAAATTTCCTGACTTCCTAATTTCCTAGTTTCCGAATATCATAATTTCCTTATTTCCTTATTTCCTAATTTCAATATTTCCATATTTCCAAATTTCCTAATTTCTTAACTTCCTAACTTCCTAACTCCTAATTTCCTAGTTTCCTAATTTCTTAACTTCATAATTTCCTGATTTCCTAATTTCCTTACATCCTAATTTCCTTATTTCCTAATTTCCTAACTTCCTAACTTCCTAACTTCTTAACTTCCTAACTTCCTTACTTCCTAATATCGTAATTTCCTAATTTAATTTCCTTACTTCCTAATTTCCTAGTTTCCCAATTTCAAAATTTCCTAATTTCCTCGTTTCCAAATATCCTAATTTTTTAATTTCCTTGTTTCCTTTTTTCATAATTACCTAATTTTCTTCTTTTTTTATTTTACTAATTTGCTGATATCATAATTTCCAAATTTCCTAATTCCCTGATTTTCTAATTTCCTAATTTTTTTATTTCCCTATTTCATAATTACATAATTTTTTAATTCTATTTTTTTTCTAGTTTTAGAATTTAAGAATGTCTAATTTTCTGTTTTTTAAAAGAACTGTTCAATTATCGATTTTTTAATTTTGTTTAAAATTATTGTTAAAAGTTTTTGAATAAACATTTTTAATCTATTTTATTTTAACTTTTGAATATTTTAAATCTTTTTATTTTTTCCTCGAAAGAACCTCAAGCGCGCACACCGTCAATCGCGCTCGTACCGAACTGTCAACTTTTCTTGTGGGGGTCACGAAAAGAACACGCAACATTTCTTGACCGCGTTCCTTCCGATCAGCATACCGTACTATAGTTAAGAAGCTATTACACTACTGAAAACAAACAAACAAACTTGCACTTTTTGACAGTTTGCCTGCTTTGTTTGTTTGCCTGGATTTGTTTGTACCAACGTCAGCCTGCTTACATTTTGCCTTGTTTGAGAGTTTGCCGCAAACAAGTTTGCGAGTTTGGCAAACTGTCAAACATGTGCACGAAAAAGTGCGAGTTTTTTTGTTTGTTTGTTTGTTTGCGGTAGTGTAATAGCTCTTTAGTTGTAAAAGCTATGAGAAAAAGTCAAACCAATCTTGGATGTTTATGGCACATTTTGAAGTGCTTCAAAAGTCCTTTCGAATGCACTTACCCAGTCGCGAAATATTCTAGCAGGGTTGGTTCTGCCAGAATCCTGCAAGAATGGTAGAACATTAAATTTTCTTCTAGAATGCTTAAAGAATATCATGCTCTGTAAGAACCCTGCTAGAATCCTGCTAGAACGTCGTGACTGGGTAAGAGATTTGGAATTGATAAAGTTTTACGAAAATGCGAGCAATTTTAAGCTTTTTTATGTTTTTTATGACCTCATACCTCAATACCTTTGTCGTAGAGGGCTCATATTTGCCATTAGTGCCATTGTCGTGATCGGGGACTTTCTTTTATAATAAAAACACAGATATTTTGCAATTAACAAACAACACGTCTTATTCCACACAAATTAACCACAAAACTGATTTGACAATCTTCATTCTCTCTTTCGCTGGCCGCGCGCATCTCGTTGTTTTCTCGCTTGTTGTTCTCTCTCGCAGCTCGCTAGCGCGCTCTCGCACTCAATCCGCAATCTGTCCTAACAAGGCAATATTCATGAAGGTGCGCACTTTTTGTTGCGCTCTAAACTCTTATTTATGAATCATATCAATTTTATAATAAATACTCATTTAATAATTTATTACATATTCAATCCTGCAACCCATAATCCCTACAATTAGTTCATTTAAACCTTTGAATGAAACGGACAATCATTTAAGAACTCACTAAAAAATGTTTTTTTAAACGAAACGACCACCGGCAAAACGTCTCTTTCGGCGAAAAGATCTTCGCCGAAATGTTTCGAACCCACTTTTATCATCCAGCGCTTCGTTCGTCTATTCACCGCTAGGTGACAGCAGCTCGTTCTAATTACACAAATTACATCGCAAAACTTTTCTAACCAACCGTCGTGCGACCCCTCGTCACTAATAATTTTGCAGTTTTGACAGTTTGCACAAAACACCGGCCAACTTGTTTACATCGCTCGCAGTTCGTTGGCGCAAAATCGTTACAAAAATTTGAATTCAGTGTTATTCCTTTCACGATGGCCGAAAAGCCCAAGTGCAAGTACCGCAAGGCATTCCTTCGCGATGTTGACATCCCGCTGGCGTCCAGTAACGCTCGCGTCCTTAAACCAACGGCTGGAACCAATCAACAGCAGCAAGCTAACGTTGCCCAACCGCCAAAGCAAACCAAATCCATCCTCAAGCGGACCAGCCTCGTTTCGACTGCTCGACCCGCACCTCCAGCCCCTTCCAGCAAGTTCAAACAGCCCGAACTGCACACCGCCCTCAACGTTCAAAAGCAGATAGAAAAGGTTCAGGGTGCGAAGGTCAAAGCCCCCGCCAGCATCGGTGAACTTACGCCAAAGAGTCAGAAATTTGTGCGCAATCAGGTTTGGACGCTGAAGTTATGGTTTTCTTTCGTGAAATTAATAACTCTTCTCTTTGCAGATTACCCGCAAGCTCAACTTCCAGCACGACGACAACGTGTTCAAGGGTCTGGTACCGGTCAACGTGAACGATTCCGTGCTCATTCCCGCCCGGAAGCGACCGCTGCGCAGCAAGTTCGTGGCCAAGGAGAAGCGCGACCCGGAGCCCGAGCTGGCCGACTTTCTGCGGCCCATCGCCAAGTGCAGCATCGAGTTCGAGCCGTACCTGCCGCCGGAACCGGCCCCGCGCCGGCCAAACTTTGACAACTTTGCCCACATTATGGACGTGTTCGGGAAGATCGATGTGGGGGCGTGAAGGGAACTCGTGATTCTGTTAGGTTATGACTTACGACAGTATATGTATTAAGCGCGCGAGAGAGAGAGAATGTTTAGTTAAATAATGAAAATAAGCTTATGAAATTAGTCAACAACCGCTTCTTTTTGGTTTCGTGTCTGAAAATGCTTTTGAGAAATTCACGTCAAAGTTGCTTCTTCGTCAGATTTGGCTCCGTTGGCCGTGGCCACTTCGATGGCCTTCTTCAACCTTGGATCGCGGATCTTCATCGCCGCCACCCCTCCATTCGCAACCACCGGCGTCGGCCTCACCTCCGTCGGACCAATGTTGAACATCAGCTGCAGCCGCGGGTCCAAACTGAACGTCGGTTCCGTCACAAACGACTGCCGCAACGCTTCAAAGTTCGGCTTCGGCACATCGATCGGAATGAGTCGATACCCGACGATCTGCCCACGCCCCGCGTCAATCTCCTTCGCCGGTGTGTACTTGTCGATGAGCGATTTGAACGGCAACCGGAAGCCACTCTGGCTGCTTTCGCTGTCACTTCCGAACGAAATGCTCAGCTCCGGGTGGGCGTCCTGGACCAGCGAGTCCAGCTTGCACATTTGCTCCACCGTTCGGGCGGTGGATTCCTGCGCCCGGGGGTCGTTTTCCTGCTCCTGGACGGCGGCAAACAGCACGAACTGCAGCTTGTCCTCGCCGTCGGAGCTCACGTCGCTTGCTTCAAGTCTGGTCGCTTTCGAACGGTCTGGGGAGGAGAGTGACAAAATTTTCTTGGATTAGCCGTTTCTCAAGTGGTGAAAAACACATACTAATTTTCACATAATATAGGGGAAATGTTAGTAAGGAATACAGCCAAAGCTGACGTCAAAAAACTATAGTAATTAAAAGAGCAGAAAAAGAAAAGGAGCTAAAGTAGTAGAGGTAACAAAAAACGTAAAGAAAAGAAGTCCGTCAGACCTGGACGCAAACGCAAAATTTTGCGCCTGTCATCATAGTCATCGACCATTGAACAAAGCAACCCCTGTAGATTGTTCGACTGACAGTTGTTGGAAAAATCGAACTGGCACAGCGTTCTGCGTTCACCACTGCGTCGAACGGACAATCTTGTTCTTAGCTTAAGAGTTTTGTTTCAATCGTGCCAGGCCTAGATTTTTTCATCACACTGCTTTACTGGACTGAGAACTGTCAACTTTGTGCGCTTTGCACCTCAGTAGAGTACTGCGGAATAAATTTCCATCACAGTTGGCAAACTGATTTTCTATCACACCATCAAAACAAGTGTCATGAATCGACTTCTGACCCCAATCTTGTTACCAAGCTGTGGTGGCCGAGGCAGTTAAGTCATTGAGATGGTATGTTAAAGGTACCTGGCTCGATTCTAGTAGTTGGAACTTTTGAGTTATTATGACGGGTTATTTTTTTTTCTAATAAGCTCGAGGGCATAATTCTATCGGCCACTTTGAGCTGTGTTCGCTGAGTCCTTAAGTACGGTATGCAGATCGGAAGGAACGCGGTCAAGAAATGCTGCGTGTTCTTTTCATGACCCCCAACAAGAAAAGTTGACAGTTCGGTATGAGCGCGTTTGACGGTGTGCGAGCTTGAGGTTCTTTGTGGGAAAAAATAAAAAGATCAAAAATATTTAATAGTTAAAATTAAATAGATAAAAAATGTTTATTCAAAAACTTTGGACAACAATTATTAATTATAAACAAAATTGAGAAATCAATAATTTTAAATTTCTTCAAAAAATAAGAAAATTATAAATTATTAAATTATGAATTATGTAATAATAAAATAATGAAATAAGCAAATTAAGAAATTAGGATTCGCAATTCGCAATTTTCAGTGTAAGAACGGGCCTTGACCGATCTTATGCACCAGGTTCCCGACGAACACGCACTGCCCTTACACCTACATCTCACCCTTGCTCTGAGTCAGTACGAGCAGCACGCTAGAACACGCTTTGAGTGTTCGTGCCAGGCATGCACACCTTCTTTTCCGGTTACGCATTTTAACTCGGCCGGGGGTGGTACATTAAGTAGGGCTTGATGTAAGTATAAGCGCCTAACCATTTATAGTGTGCCTATCAACTTTCATTAATGCAAAAACTGTTATATTTTTAGTTTGAATTCAAAAACTAATTGTTATTTACTGTGTATTGTTTTCTCCTGAAATCTTCCCTATTGTTGGGTCGTGTTTATTTGTTGCTATTTCTTTTGTCGCGGTGTTTTGTTATAATATTTTGGTCCTAAGCATTTTAGAAAAGTTTTTCAAAAGTACAATAGTAATATTTGTGTTAATCCTTTAATCATTCCATAAATTTAGTAAGGGCTCGAACCTCACTTGCTTAAGAAAAAGGTGAAGTTTCAAAACAATGGACAGTGAAGGAAATATACTATGTATAGAATCATTAGTGAAAGAAAGATAGTAATTAATTAAAAGAAATTAACAATAGTTAATAAATTGAGATAACGAACAAGCTTAGATTGTATTGAGGGCAATTTACAGGGAAGATGAGAAATTATTCAAATAGATAAATAAACAAAAGACACATGATAAACAAAATTGACATCGCTGCCAAATTAAGGGAAAGCAGACAGTTTGTTACAGCAGCATCAATTGAATCAAATAGAGTGGAAAAGCGTTGAGAAATAAGAGAATCAAATGAGTAAAATCGAAATCAAATGGAGGATAGTAAACAGAAGCCGCGTTAGATAATCTGTGAAACAAAATTCAACAGAAGATAGGTGGTAGCTGAGAATGAAGAGAAGAGAAACCCCGTTGTGCGATGTTTCAGGTACAACCACAGCAGTTGGCTCAACATACTGCGAATCAAAACAATACCGTCTACAATCACAAATTACTTCCCTTTCCCACATTGACACGCCCCTTTCTTTTAGCCGTCTCGACTTTGACCCGCGGTGGTCAAACGTTTACGATCCGTTTCCACAGGCCACCAGCTATGTTACACCTTGTCATCATGATAACTAAACCAAGCCAACGTGGAGGTAAGAAAATAGTACACTTGCAAGGAACCAGAGCCATGCTGTTTTGTCCAAACAGCACTATGGATGTAGTTGGGCTCCTTCCGGGATGTTCCTCGCCTGGGTGTCAACCGACGAGTATCATCAGTATCATGCACCCCTGGCCTGCACAGCGCCACAAGGCATTCAAAAAGTAAAATTCAAATTTTTTGATTTTTTCATCAAAACATATTACAAACAAGCACCGCGCGAAGAAACGTCAAACGCCACTCGTTTCTGTTCCTTTTCAGCTGCGTACCGTCGTTTAAGAAAAATCTTTTCGTGACCCTTTCCTTGACCTTTTTTTATATGGGGTTTTGCGTTCCTTCCGGCCTGCATATCAGCATTTAAACGTTACCATTATTCTCACGGCCCGAGGCCATGATTTTCTCGGATGATTGCTGCCCAATTTTGGGTGGTTGGTAATTAAAATTACGTGGAATTGGCTGTAAACTCAACAATATTCTGGAAAATAAATCAAAAGATTGTGGACGAAAGAAATCTGTATATTTTTTAGCAGTGATCCCCGTGCACCGCGTTCAACCGCGTTCTCTGTTTTCTGTACTCGATCAAACACCTGCACCGCGTGTGCACGCGTACAAGCAAACCTAAACTCTGCCGTGTACAGTATGTTTAAAACCAAACCTTGCACCCCGGGTACAAACCCCGTGCAAGCCGACGACGCAGAAAAGAGACAAAAATAGTTCTCTCACGCTCCCTCTGCTGTAAAGTGGTGTTTCATTCTCCGCTGCAGTCACACTACAGTGTTTGCCACAGAGAGAGTGAGAAGCAGTCATTTTTTCGTCTTTTTACACGCTCTTCGCTCGCACGGCGTTGTACCCGAGGTGTGCACCCCGTGTTTACACCGCGTGTAAACTTGAGTGCGCCGTGCGGGGAAGAACTCGAACATGGTAGCCTGGTGTGTTTGAGGTTCATCTGCACTGAAAATTTGTACGGTGTGTACGGCGTGCGCGCGTTTCGGGAAGACTGTTTTTTAGTATGATCAGCTCGAAGTGTCCGATAGAATTATGCCTTCAAAAGTTTTTTTTTTCCTAACTTATTTTTATTAGGTCCTTTTAGGTGCTACGACCAGGTTGGGACCGAGGATCGGTTTAAAATCTAATATATAATAAAAGTGAAATAAATCTCCTTTCAATCCATACATGGAGATCATGTAACTGACGAGGGTTTCTTGGTCCACGCGGGTCTTGCAGGTCTTGAACCTGCCGATGTACTCGGAGAAAATCCCCCACAGCTCAGCTGAACTGTAGAGCACCTCCCCGGCTTCCTTCTCCGTAGCTCCACCGTCTCGGGGGCCACCTTGGCTGCTTCCTGCGGGACGAGGGTGATCCTTGGATTTTCCGTCCGGAACTGCGCCCGGCAGCGGAGGGAACTCCGCCGGCGTAAACGCCGGAACTGCTGGACTCTGCTTCTCCGCCTTCCTTGCCGGCGGTTTCGATTTCGACGCCTGCTGGCGCCTCCGGATGAAGTCCGCACGCTTGGGGCAGCTGCGGTCCGTAGCTTCGTGGGCTCCAGAGCAGTTGGCACACCGCTTCGGCTCGGCTTCTTGGACTTTGCACTCGTCCGTCTTGTGGGGACCCCCAAAGTTGTTGCACCTCCCCTTGAGGTGGCAGTTCCTGGTTCCATGACCCAGCTGCAAGCCGTTCCTGCACTGGGTCACGTTCGGCCGCTTGTTCCGATAGGCTTCCCACCGGATGATAGTTTTTGCCGCAACTTTCATTGCAGAGAGCTTTTTCAGATTGGTGTATCCCTTGGAGAAGACCACAATGTACGGAGTTTCGTCCACGGTGGACTTTTCCTTCCGCTTGATGATATGCACCTCCAGCGCGTCCAGCTTGAGATCCCTCTACAGCAGGTACTTGACCTCGTCCGGTTTCAGTTCATCAGGTAAACCACGAAGAACTACCCGATGATTTCGTTCGCTCCGCCGTTCGTGGGTGTAGAATTCCACTTTCTTCTTCTTGAAGAGCTCTTGCAACTTGTCAAAATCTTTGACAGAGAAGCAGGTCACCTTGGTTCCAAATCGGGTTAGTTTGTAAATCGGGTTGAAACTAAATTTACAACTTTCCACTATTGCCACGAGCAGGGAAGGTATTTGCCGATGAGCCTTCAAAAAGCTTTTTTAAATTTATTTCCTTTCAGTTAAGAAATTTACTATAATCATGTATGGAGCACTTTTAGATATTTTACTAATGAACAACTTTGTAGAACATTGTTTTGTTCTAAACTGAATGCTGTTGACATTAGAGCGTAAACAAAAATCCCGTCACCATCGCGAGTGAGGGACGCCGATGGTGGCATCTTTAGACATTGTTTACGCTCTAGTGTCAACAGCATTCACTTTGGAACAAAACAATGTTCTACAAAATCTACAATTGCTTCATACATCATTGTAGTGAATTCTGTAACTAGAAGGTAATAAATCAAACGAGGGCTTCGCGATGGTTTTTTGCCATTTGCCATCCCTGGCCACGAGCTTGTAAAACTCCGTGGTGTTCTTCACCACCAAAGGTGGTTGCTTTTGTTTACCTGCAGATTGACCGGGTGGTGGAACCGCCGGGGCGTCTCCTCCTGCTGGGCTGGCATTGTTGTTGTTTTCGTTTTCCGCTAGCGGGCTGAACTGTTATTGAGCACATTCTGCTCCACTTTTCCTTCTCCGACGACAGCTCCGGTGAACTCAGGGATCTTCTTCCGCTTCCGATTTCCGGGGATGAGTTGGAAATCAGTCTCGGAGATCTCTTCCACCTCCATCCGTCAAACAACTCGAGGCACGATGCCTTTAGCGCGCACGTCACACACTTCTACTCTCTCGGAGCTGTCGGAGCCAAGTGCCCTCAAAAGTTCCATCTACTAGAATAGAGCCAGCAACCTTTAACATACAAATAAAACTTGTTAATCCTATTAAAAATTTCAAAGAATTTCATTTTTCGAAAATGTCGAAAGTTCAACAATTTGCTACCCGATTTGATTCACACGAAATTTGCTCCCGAGTTGAAGAAGTGAGAATCAGTGCGGAGCAAGATAAAGATGGTAGCTGAAAATAAAATAAAATGAAGAGAACCCCTGTTCTGCGACGTTCGGGTACATCCACAACAGTTGACTCAACATGCTGCGAATCAAAACAATACCGTCCACAATCACAGATTTCTTCCATTTCCCACATTGACGAGCCCTTTCTTCTAGTCGTCTCTACTCTGACCCTCGCTGGTTAAAGGTTAACGAGCCGTTTGCACAACCCACCAGCTAGGTTGCTCCTTGTCAGCAAGATCAAACGACAACCGAAGAGGTATTATCCACCCTAGGCCTGCCAAGCAATACGACGTGTCTCAACAAAATTCGGTCCATTTCTATCAAAAACTACATAAACAGAACACATTAAAAAATTACAATCATGACAGATCGTGTTAATCAACTAAGCGACTTATCTCTCTACAATATGGACACCTGAAATCACGGTTAAACATACAAACCCAAAAATGGCTTAAAAGCAGCGCATTCCTTTGGACAAGGACAAAACGGTTTCTGCCATTCTAGGTGTCTCTGAAGCGATACTATCGGAAGATAATGGAAACGGAGATCGGGTTCGGAACAGTTTACGGCGCTTCGTCCAGGCATTTAGATAAGATGCTGATTGACGACAATAAATGTTGTTAAGTTTTTGCAACACACAAAATAATTTGTCGACAAGCCGTGCCTGAAACGTTAAACTTTTAATTCAATATTCACTGTTGTGTATTCCAGGATGGACATTCGAATTCTTGTAGCAGTCGTCGAGGAGACAATGACGTAATTAATCAATGGATCAAAAGTAATAGTAATTATTAAACTTGTTTCTTCAACATTTCTAGGTAAATCTAATCTTTTCGCAGAATGACATTTTGCGAATCAGCCAACAAGTTTCGGAGTCAAATGGAGGGCAAACCTTTAAAAAAGTTGTGATCGTCCATACGACAGACATTGCTAACAATTACGCAAGAGCCACAATTATAATTGAAGATAATCAACGTAATAAAGATACTCAAAAATGGAAGATTCATTAACGAACTACAGTAACAACATAGTGAAGGAGAAACATTCAAGGCTTGATGTTTCTTTTAGGTACTTGATTCTTACGTCCGCTTGCGGGAAATGCATTTCTGGTGCCTAACAATTCTGAATTTGAAATATTCGCAATTCTGAATTTAAAAAAAATAATAATAACAAAAATTGCAAGCACCCACCTGTTGTCCCGTTCTGTCCCTTCTCCCCGCTGCTGTCGGAGAAATCCGTCGTGAAGCTTCCCTCGAGCGTGGTTGCGAGGCTGGTGTTGTGGCTCTCCTGCGGGGTCACTTCCTTCGCTGCTGCTGTTTCAGCCGTCGTCGCCGCATCTTGCTCTTCGTTCAGAATGCTCAGCAACTCCTGGTCACTCAGCGCCGGAACGGCCAACGGTGGCTCGGGCAACGACTGGGACAGACCCAATTCAGCGGAGAACACGTCCAGGCTGGACGGAACTTCCTCGACGACCCCTTTGTCCTCCTCGTACATCGACTGCTTACGGTGGGACTCCTTGAAGTTTCCAATGTTGATGATCGTGTCGTAGTCGAATCCCAGCTCCATCATCGAACTGGCCCCGAGCTGAAACAGCTGGTCCTTTGTCTTGATTCCCGTCTTGGCCAGCGTGGCGATCTGCTCGGCCGAAATAACCCCGGTCATCTCCCCCAAATCACCCAGCTTCTCGTCAATCATCTGGTTAATCGCAACGGTCTTGATGACCTCCCCCAGCAGCGTGTCCGAAATCGATTCGCTCAGTTCCGCGCCCAAATCTTCGTCCAGCAACCCTTCCTGCTCCATCTGAAGCAGCTCCTGGTGTCGATCTTCAAAGTTCTTCCTCAGCAGCGCACTCGGAAAGCACGGAAAGCGCTGCATCAGATTGGCCTGAGCCGTCGTCACGTGACGCCACAGAATCCGCTTCATTTCGTCGTCCAGGGCCTTGCCGTGACGCAGTCGGCACTGCTTGCCATCCCGGCACTCGTAGCCGAAGTAGTAAAACTTGCAGGGGAAATCCGCATGCATGAAGTAGCACTGGTCCGCGCGGGAACACTCGTCCAGGAAGTAAAACCGGCACAGCTTCTTCTGCGGTTCCATCGTTCCGCCCACCTCCGGATCGTCCAGATCATCATAAGCAGGACGCTTCATGCCGGTCTTGGGCGAAAAACCCCTCGGCGCGACGGAGTCGCATTCATCGTTCGTGGGCGGAACCCCTTCCGATCCCGAATCCACGTCTTCTTCCTCCTGCACTTCCTCTTCCCTAGAAGAAATCAATCTCACAAAATCGTACCAACCTCTAAACGTCCCCCAAAAAGAAACTCACCGCTCCTCATCGGGCGGGGCGTCCTTGGCTTCTGTTGCGGACATGTTCGTTGAAGAATTCAGTTCACCACACAAAAATGACGAAAAACTCGCGGAAAGTCCGATTTTTTCACGCAATTTGCCACTTCGAAGGCATAACCCGACTTTTTCGCACTGGACAAAATTAAAACATCGCCGAAAGTTGGCGCGTGCTTGACAACCGTTGAGAAGGAGAGAGACAGAAAAATAAAACATCGCGTGTTTTGAACTTTAGCGCGGCAAGGCTGCCAAACTGAAAAGGTTGGAAGAACTTGGGTGGAGCGCCACCTCGTGACGAATAGCTAAACAAAAACGCAAAATAGCGGTTTTTTCTGCTAAATTTTAAAAACAATGATTTTTCTGATCTGTACACCCCAGTCACGAAGTTCTAGCAGGATCCTAGCAGAGTTCTTACAGACCTGGATATTCTTAAAGCATTCTACTGCCCATGTTCGCATAAATGTCCCATATGCAAAAACAGCAAGCTGATAAAAACGCATTTGAAGTTTGCCCCACACATAAGGCTACGTGTTAAGTTTTCGTGAAAAAAATTGGATTTCCTCCTGATTTCTAGAACAAAGTACTGGAAGTTATAGGCTTTTCTGAAAGTGCACACGATTTTGAACCAAACTGCATCATTAACTCAAAAACGATGAAAATGCATAAGGGACATTTATGCGATCAGGGCAGTCTAGCAGAAATGATCCACCGTTCTAGCAGGATTTTGGCAGACCCAGCTCTGCTACAATATTTCGTGACTGGGACGGTGTAGCTTTATCCATAAACCAAAGGGTTTTGTATTGTATCCCTTCTCTCTGCATAATCTACGTCAAGCTAAAATCAACCAAAAATTTTAAGCATGGGACGCTCCGCCAGTTAAGGTGCCCTTAGGTGGTAGGGGAACTATACCCTTTCTCAGCCTATTTCTATTATCGGCCTATCAGCACTTTGATCATGAATCACAGTTTATATCAAGTGTTTTTGACTGTTCCAAAGTAATAAATAGCTCAAATAAAAGTGAGCAAGCAACTCTCCATTGTTGAAACATCTGAAAATGTTGATTTAATAGCAGAAATGGCAAAAGTGATGAGAATTGGTCGAACGGCTTAGTGTGATTAAAATGGGTATATTTCCCCTAGGTGCCTTTCTCACATTATAAGAGGGTAATGTTATCCAAAATAGATACAAAAGGGTGGACCTTTCAGTGTTCTATCAACTTGATTTATTAATCATACCATCAGATTGGGTAGTCAGATTTTCATAATACAGGTCATTTATGTGCTTATAACTTTTGATTAGGTTGTCAGATCTGTAATCTATTGAACTCGTTGGAAAGGTCTTTTGATTACCTATCTAACGACAAGTCGCATGATAGATCCGGACAACGTTTTTATCGAAATATATGAGATTCGACCCCAAAAAAGTTTATAAATAACACTTAAGTGCTTATAACTTTTGATAGGGTCGTCAAAACTTCAATCTTTTGAACTCGTTGGAAAGGTCTTTCGAATACCTTTTCTAAAAAAATTAACATGACGTGGTTTCTTACCAAAAACCACCCTTTTTGGACCTTTATTAAAATCGTTTTTAGCATAACTTTTGAAGTACTTAACTAAACTTTATAATTTTTAATAGCGACTTTTGGGACCCCAAGACGGATCGACTGAGACCAAAACGGTCCAAATCAGTTCTGCCAGTGCCGAGATAATCCAGTGCAAATTTGTTTGATCAACATCCCACTACACACACAAACATTTGATCAGAATTTGATTCTGAGTCGATATGTATACGTGAAGGTTGGTCTAGGTGGTCAAATTAAGAATTTTGTTCTTCGAGTGATTTTATAGCATTTCCTCAATAAGGTGAGGAAGGCAAAAAAAATGATCAGAAATGATTTTTATTCATGTTGTTTACCGTTCACCGAGAATCAGCATTACACTTTTTCAGTTCACTTTTACACACTTGTATGGGAATTTTCATCCCATACAAGTGTGTAAAAGTGAACTGAACTTTGTGTAATGTATAGATTCTCAGTATTGCACATAAAAACTGACATATAGAGCTATAGAGCTTTATGACCTTATTGGCACAGAAACATTTCTCAAAAGAGAATTCACCAAAACAATGATAACAATATCAAAAACATAAGGAATGAAATGATCTGAACCATAAATCATGTCCACGCCCACTCAGCGCGTTCCGTTTGAATTCCGTTTAGAATTCCGCTTGAGCGAAAAAAGTTCGATTCGAATTCTAAACAGTGTTCGTTTTAGATTCTAAAACGCATTCCCAATCAAACCGCTTTCCGCTAGACGGGTTCATTCCGCTTCGAATTCCGCTTCGAAAATTGCTTCGAAATTTTCTAAACAGATTGTCTGATTGGGTTCCGCTTCGATTCCGTTTGAGCAATTTTTGCACAAGGGCGACACCTTCTGGTGTATGGTGGAACCTCGATGACGTTTCGCCGAGTTTCGCCGAAGCGGTTTTATTGTTGATTTTTGGCAATCAAACGTCAAAATGTTAGGAAAAAACAAGTTGGAAAACTTCCCACTCAGCGCGTTCCGTTTGAATTCCGTTTAGAATTCCGCTTGAGCGAAAAAAGTTCGATTCGAATTCTAAACAGTGTTCGTTTTAGATTCTAAACCGCATTCCGTTTCAAACGCAACAACCGGTTCCGTTTGAGTTTTCGCCGCAAATCGGTTTAAGCGGAATTCAAACGGAATCGAAACGGAATGGACGGGTTGGTTTTGACAGCTGCTTCTTCTTCTTCTTTTCTTTCTGGTTTTCTTTTTTTGTTTTGGTTGAGTTCAAATTAAATTGGAATTCAACCAGAAAGGTTAAATCAACTGTTATTTTTAATTTCAAAATCATTTTATTTATTTTCCATAAAATAAAACGCGTCCCAACCCCGAGTCCCCTTATTTTTATTTGTTGTTTCTAGTTTAACAGAAAACTATCCCTCGCGGTTTTAAACGTTATTCTTGGCGGCACCGGTTGGCACTTCGGATCCCTTGCCAACAGCTTCTTCCGTGCAGTTTATTTCTTTCGCTCTGGCCGCCACGTTGGGCTTCTTGTCGTGGTTCTCCAGCAGCAGGGCACCCAGCGAGCGATTCATGTTCAGGTCGATCAGCTTGACGCCGTCGAATATGTTGGACTTGCTCTCAAACAGTTGCTTCAGGAGACCTCTTGCAGCTGCTCGATGATCAGTCCGGGATTTTCAACGGCGGTCGGATCAAGGTCGCGGATTTGATCTTCATAGGGTAGTCCGGCCGGTTGCGGATGAACCCTGTGGAACCATACAACTTGTCCGAGGGGACATTTTGATGGAGCCGTTTTCCAGATCGAGGACTTTGACGGCGTTAGCGGAGACGATCTTCAAGAACTTCGTTTGGCTCTGACGGTGCGTAAGCTGCTTTTACTCGGGAAGAATCGTCAGCAGCAGCTTGGAGTACACATTGTGACAGACGATCAACGTGACCGTATCCAGAACGAACGTTATCCGGACGATGTTTTTGCCCTGCGGGATGTGCGGCCAGTATTTGACGTTGACCTGCTTGAGGTCGCAGACTAAATTCCGTAAGGTGACATCGGCAAGTTGGCCCTTCTTCTCAACGTCCGTGAGGGTGGCCTTCATGATGCAAGCCTGCTGATCGTACGAAAACCGAAGGCAGGCTTGAACTCGAGCTTCTTCATGATGACCCGTGCGATGTCCATCTGCAGAACAAGGTACGGAATCTGCTTGTCGTCCGAGATCAATTCGACCGCTCCGTTGTCCACCGTGTAAAACAGCCAAGTTTTTTCGTGCTGCTCTGCGACCAACCCTCGAGACCAACAGTCGTCCACGGTCTCAATATAAACCAATTACAAGCTTATCAGCTTATCAGCCAACAGTAAGAACAGCTTCGGAGCCAACTCCGGTTGGTTGTACAGCACCTTCATGACCGGCTTCACCGCGGCACTGTTCAGCATCACCAAATTTGTCAGCCACATCACTCTGTACGTCCAGCAGGATCGGCGTCACCGGTGGCTGAATGATTCCCGCCAGCTCACGGTTAACAATCCCGCAGGGTTCTTCATCCGAATCCGGATACGCTCGTTGACCTCGAGCGGATGGCGATGGGAATTGACGATCTCCACCTGAAACGCGCGCAGATTCTTCTAAGATTTTCATCATCTGCAGCGGTGGTCGCTACTCCGTTGACGCATTAACCAACTCGTTGTCATAATCGATCAGGCGAACCTTGAGCGAGATCTTCGATGGGACGGTCTGAAAAAGAGAGAAGAGGGTGGTCATTCCAACTCTAGAAACAAGTTAAAGTAATCCGGTCAGACCTTTTCCAGCACCACAGCCCGGTAAAAACAGTTCTCGTACGGCGCCGCTTAGATGCCTTCGACCTGAATCTCCTCTTACTTGACCGATTCGTATGGAGCTTCATCGCTGTCCTCCGGCTCGTGCATCCCCGCATGAATGAGTGTAACAGGCCGTGTTCTGTCGGCGTGGTGCGTGTCATCTTGCTTTTTCTGGGACATCTGCATGACCTAATTCTGCACCGGGACCAGAATCTGACCGCTCTCTATGGTTGTAGATCTTGAAGAGGGCATGCAACTTTTCTTTGGCTGAAAGAAAAATCTCATAAAAAACGACCAAGCCTAAGACTAAGATTGCTAAACTTACCAATGACTTGACGGATTAGCATAATTAATACTGAGTCCATTCAGCGTCAGCAGCCAAAGCGGGCCACTTTGGCTAGCTCCGGCTAGCCTAGATTGGAACCTGCAGTAGGAACTCCGGAACAACCAACGGTGATTCATTTCGCTGCTTCAATTCTCAATTTCCGTGCTATCTTCCTTATTCCTTAACTTGTAGTACTGCTTTGGACGAATCTCGGCGTACATGGCCATCGCCTTGTCGATGCCGGACGAGTTAACCACCGCCATCCGCACCTTGATCACATCCTCGATCGTGGCGTGCTGAAACCACCGTTCCTGTTCATTCTCAAAGAAATTTAAAGGTACTTTGGTCGGGTCGTGAAAGGTCGAACTCGATCCGCCGACGCTTCGGCTCGAAATGGTCGTCGTCGGGCTGTTGACTGAACCTGCTCGAGACCACCGTCGCTGTTTGGTTCCATCGACGCTACCGGATGTTTGCTGGAACTGCCAACAGCTACGGTCCGAATCGAACGCCGTTGGACGGCGAAAGAACGTTAAGCTTCACGCCTGCTGTTTGGAAAAAGAGCTGTTTCCGGGGAGATAGAGGCGGTAGTTGAGAAAGCGGTAGTAGAGGTATCGCTCCCGAATTCTTGTAATCGCCACCGACGCCGTCGTCTTCGACGACACTTTCCTGTCGGCTTCATCAACCCCAGCGTACTCCTTCGTCACGCTCGTGATGAGCTGACCCTTGAATCTCGCACTCGCCTGCTCATCTTGGACTTGGAGAGTCGCTTCGAGACGGTTCCCGTACTCGACGTTGGGATGATACACGTGAGATTCTTCGCTTCGACGATTACAAGCGAAGGAGCGTTTGGCGCCTCTCAACCTCGGTTCCAACAGTGGTGAACGCGTGCCGGCGTTGTTCGCCGGTTGGTCCGGAACCTGATTCGGTGGCGGGGTCGTCCTCGTTCTGCGTTGCCGGCCTCCGTGGAGATGTCGATGATGATGGTGATGCCGATGAACGTAGATCGTGTGAACGCCGCCGCCAAGCTGCTCGAATGATTCCGTCGACTGGAACGTGGCCGGTTGGTGCAAGTCGAACTCTGTGTCCTCGTCATCAACCGAGGTTGTTGCGGTCGTTGTTTTGACAAGAGTGCTTTCGTCGGCTTGAACTTGAGGGCTGTACTCAGGCAGCCGGAGCTTCTACAGATACTGCTGTGGCCGCCAGCGTCTCATACTTCCGCTCCAATTTCTCAACTACCCCGCAGGCCTTTCGTACCCAGGTGGGAATCCATCTACGCAATATTGGAGCGACTTTTCTTAGGACCTGCGCGAGGTGAATAGGCGTCGCGACGCTCCGACCGCTTGCAGTTCTTTGACTCCTGAAATGAGAAAGTCGTTGAAAAAGGTGCGGTGTTTGGTCAATCCAAATCACTTAGCTTCTCCGTTGGAGCTTCGCTTGTGGCCACTGGAAGTTCCTGGTTGTTCGCCGAAATGTTCGTTTGCAATTCTTGTTGTCAAACGGCAACTGCTGGGACGAAACAATTTAAGAAATTAGGAATTAAAGAATTGAAACATGTTAATTTATGCGCCGCTGATCATCTGCTCTACTTCCTTGTGCTAAATGTATCTGGTTTCTTCTCCTGTCCACGCCTTCTTGCTTGCTGCTGGTGCTGACCAAGATGACTGCGTCGGTTTAACGGCACCGGCACCGCCACGGTCCTCCCCGGTCATCTCGTCGATAACCTCAGCGATCTCCAACCGTCACGCCGATCTGCTTTTCCGTCCCGGCGTTCACCTTGATCTTCATGACGAATTCCGGGGCCGCTACGTCCAGAAAATTGCTGAAGCAGCCTCCGTTTCGGCTGTTCTTCTTGCGCCCTCGTTTGGCCAGAGCTGCTGCTGCTGGATTTGGAAGGGGAAGCTGCATCTGAAAGAAGGAAGAAATAAAAAGGTTTAATGCTACACCAAGTTCTCTCTCTCTCTCTCTGCTCTCTGTAAAAAAAATCAACTCACCAGTTTCTCTATGGTCTTTCACCGGTGCCACCGTGGTCTTCATTGCCTTTTTGTGGCCACGTTTGGGCTGCGCCGCCACCACACTCACTTCAAGTTCCAGCTGCTCCTTTACCAACTCCTTGGCAACGACCTCAAAACCCAGTATCCGTACCATTTTAAGCAGGCTTCTAGCTCTGGTTCTGAGCGGCGACCGCAGCCGCGGGTTGGCGTTTTTTCTTTTTGAGCGGCGGCCGCCGGTTCCGGGGGCTATCCTCTCTTATCCGGTGAGGCAGCTGCTGCAACACCTTCGGGGGGTCACTTTTGCGTCTCGCCATTTTCCCCAACTATGGGTTTTCTGCGGCCGGATCTTCGACCTCGGCCGGCACTGCTGCTTTCCAGCCTGGACGGCCTTGCGACTCCCATGGTCCCATGGTTTTTGGCACATTGCATCATCCGGGTGATGTTTTCATCGTGCATATTTCTAACCTCGTTTCTAACCTTATTAAGGTGAGTTCCGCGGCAGTTACGGAAGGGCTGAACGAGACGGCCGATGGCACAGTCAGTCAGTGAATCGTTCCGGAGGCCTCTGCAATAGCATTTTTTAAACACCGGCTAGTTGGGGACATACGGACTGAAAGGAGGAGACGCCGTTTTTCACCGCGACGGTTTAAATCACACATAAATATCGCGAAAACTTCGAAACACATTCCAATTACAACTTCCGCGAAAAATGCAAGATCGAACAAGTTTGACATTTCTTGGGAAGCCGCTTCACTCACACATTGAGAGAAAAACCGCTTCGGCGAATCGCGGCGAAATGTCATCGAGGTTCCGCCGTACACCAGCAGGTGTCGCCCTTGTGCAAAAATGGTTAAACGGAATCGAAACGGAGTCCAACCGGAGATTCCGTTTAGAAAAATTCGAAACAATTTTCGAAGCGGAATGAACCCGTCATGCGGAAAACCGTTTGATTGGGGAACACTGTTTAGAATTCGAATCGAACTTTTTTCGCTCAAGCGGAATTCTAAACGGAATTTAAACGGAACGCGCTGAGTGGGCGGTTCCGTTTGAGTTTTCGCCGCAAATCGGTTCAAGCGGAATTCAAACGGAATCGAAACGGAATGGCCGTGTTGCCTTTGACAGTTGCTTCTTCTTCTTTTTCTTGTTTTTTATTGCTGGTTTTCTTTTTTGTTTTTGTTGAATCCACTTTAAATTGGGATTCGACCATAGAAATAGATTAAACTTTTTTATGATTTTACATTTTTTATTGTCCCTTTAACTAATCGTTCATTAAAACGCATCCCAACCCCGAGCCCGCTTTATTTTTTTTTTGTTTAGCAGAGTTAACATATTGCACAGATTTTTTTTGTTCCTCTCGAGGCGGTTCACAACGACGTCATTCTTGGCGCACCGGTTGACACTTGTGATCTCTTGCCATCACCATCGCCGAGCAGCTCCAGTAGGTTGGCCAGATCAAAGCGGGAAGTCTTCAGGACCTCGACCTTGGTGTGCGGCGGGTACACTTCCTGGCAAGCCTCGCGTGGGCGGAGTGTCCACGATCGGGAGCGTGCCCTTGTCGCTGATCACGAAGACATATTTCGAACCGGCTCGCTAGTATCTTGTCCCTTGTAGAGTGAAATCGGCAGCTCGTCTCGTTGATGGCAGCTGGCACGGACGTTCCTGTACCTTATCGGCGTTCTTGCGCTCGGCAATTGCAACTTCGATGCAGGACGCTTCCTGCTTCTCCAAGAACTCCTTGTTCTGAACCAGGTTTTTTCGAGGTACATCTCAATCAACTCTCCGGCATCCAGGAAGCCGCCTCTGATTGGCTGTTGCCATCTTGCGCCCTCGTTGGCCGGAACTGCTGCTGCTGCTAAGTTTGGCCGGGGAAGCTGCATCTGAAAGGAGGAGGGAATACAATGGGTAATGTTGATTATTGCACCAAGTCCACTCCGTTTCGAATTAAGTGAAGGAAATGTTCAACTCACCTTGGGAGGAGGAGGATACGCCATTTTCCATCACGTCGCGAAAACTTTGAAATTAGCTCCCACAACGACTTTTGCGGAAAGTTCAAGATCAAACATGTTTGACGTTTCTTAGAAAGCCGCCTCACAAATACACTCAAAGAAAAACCGCTTCGGCGAATAAAGTTTTCTACGTGCGCATGTATTGCGTGTACTTACACGAAAAAGATTGAGGTTAAATTTTGTACCCTCCAGCAAAACAAATGGCGTGCTAGTGTGCGTGAGATCGGGCTTAGATAACTCTATCGCGGCGAAATGTCACCGAGGTTCCGTCTTACACCAGCAGGTGTCGCCCTTGTGCCAAAATGATCAAACGGAATTGAAACGGAGTCCAACCGGAGATTCCGTTTAGAAAATTTCGAAACAATTTTCGAAGCGGAATGAACTAGTCAAGCGGAGAACGGTTTGATTGGGCGTGGACTTGTATCAACACAAAATTGAAATAGACAAAATTGCGTCCCATAGAAAAAATGTTCAAAAACTTCATATTTAATTTTTCCCGACCAAATAATTTTCGTTCATCTTGCAAATGAAAGGAGCTGTTCGAAACTATAGTAAAAAAAACAGACAGATCATTGGTTTTCACTAAGCAAAGTCTTCACAAAAAAAATCTTAATCACCAAATTCTTGTTATTTAATTTTAAAATGATATTAGTGCGAACAAACCAAATAAACAATTACTCCCTGGCCGGAATCCAGCAGCGGTGGATACATTTCTCTCTCCGGAGAAACCATTTTGATCGGCGAGGATTCGGTCCTCCGAACAACAGGACAATGTTCTGGTGAAGACCATCAAGTATAAACAGTTGTCGGTCCTTTGGGCGGTGCGGTGGAGGAAGAGGTAAATTCTTAATTTGCTTGTTTTTTTTGTTTTTTTTTTTATATTTTCTTAAATTACCTTTTCTCTTAGACAAGGACACGAACAAAACATGCAAGAGCTGCTTCTTTGGATCAAAATCGGCACACACTGAACACAAAAATACATCAATCCTCAATAAAGATAAATAAAAAGTACTTGTTTGCAAAAAAAAATACTTTTGATTGATTAAGCCCTAAATACGAAACGTGAGCGTCCGACAGGGACAGGAAATTCTAAATAACAAAGTTGCCCGAAAACGGCCCGACAACGGCCCGTTGATTTTCTCAAACGTTGATTTCGACGATCGTCGGACAAAGTGTTGCATATACGCACGAAAAGGGCCCGAATTCCGTCGGACAAACCGACGGAATTCGGGCCGTTTTGTCGAGCCGTCCGGCGGTTTTCGGGCCGTTGTCGGCCCCGTCCGTCAGTCAGGGTTCCAAAAAAAAAATACTACCCCCTACCCCCAAAAAAGACCCGTGGGGTAAACTAGAGACCCTATTAAGGATCTCTAGGGTAAACTTGTACCACATGAAAGCTACACCCTTACCAAAAATCATGATTTTTTGAGTTCCAAATCCCACTTTTCATACGATTTTTTGAGTTCAGGTACTAGAACCATAAAAATGGTTATATAGGTTGAACTGAAAAATTCGTATGAAAAGTGAGATTTGGAACTCAAAAAATCATGATTTTTGGTAAGGGTGTAGACTAGTCTTCGCTTTCACTACTCCCCACTTGATGTCGCCACAATCACACAACTACACGATTACATCTTTTCATCCACCATCGACCGACCCCTCGTTAATTTTCTAACCAACGTTAAAAATTCTAACCACAACTTGACGTCGCGACGCCTTTTTCGTAAACAAAGTTGTTTTGACAGATTGTCACCCATCGCCACCCACCAGCACACAGCTGATAAGTGGTCAATCCAGTCGCGCGCAGTTCGTTTTGCATCGTCCCTGGGGGAGGAGGGTGGCCACCGCTGCTTGAGTCATCTCTATACAACACTGCAAGTGAAACAAGAAAAAAAAGCAAACCGGAGAGGAGGGAAATTCCACACCTCACAAAGAGTTTGCAGCAGCAGCAGTGTTTACTGATAAGAAAGTGTTAAGTCAGTGCCGTTCCGGCGATGATCCGACCGTGAACGAACGGGTTGAGCTTGTTTCAAAATTATGTAAGGTCATCGGCGGCGACTTCTTCCTTGTGGGGCGTGTAAACAAATAAAGAGACGTGCATTACGCAGCAGACGACGTCGTCGTGACCAAAATTTAATTAGCACGTCGCGGCCGAAGGTCGTCTCCCGCCCGAAAAAGAATTCCGGCGGCCCCCCGACAAAGGACGACGACAAAATGCGCTTCACGACGGCGGCAATCGCGCTGATTGCGTTCATCGTGATCTTCTCGATCTTTGTGGCGAACGTCGCGAATCTGGTTGGAATCGACAGCAAGATTAGCAAGAGGCTGGATGCGGCGTACAGCCGCGGTCAGCAGAGACTCCAGCAGCAGCAGCAATCCGAGGAGGACGGAGAACCGTTCAGGCTTGACGACAGTCCGCGCCATTTGATGTGGTTTTTGCAGGTAAGAGGAGGAGGAGAAGACATGCAATTTAATGAGAGCTAGTTTTGTTTTGATACCGACTTCGTGTTCATTTCTCCAGCGCGTTTTTTTCTCTTCTTTTTTGTTCGTAATGCACATCTTTTATTCTGTGTTGCAATTGCAGCCAGCGAAAGGAGAGTTTATCAGGTTGTAACGGTTTATAGATGAAGGCGGTGCGCAACTGGTTGCAAGTTTGCTTTTTTTACTTTATGGAACGAATTGAAGACTTGTATGAGTTAACCTGCTAAAGGCAGACGTAACTTGGAGATTAGAAAGAGGTGAAAAACGTTCACTTTATATCAATATTCATTCGGATTCAATATTGACTTTGAACTTGAATTAAATTAACGACACTACAAAACACGCAACAAATTTCTATTGAAATAAGTTGTAATTCATTGAAATAAACTTTGCAAAATACTGGAAACGGCATAAGGAACTCAGAAAACTGTCAGATTTTTTTTGTTTATTTTTGTTTTCTAATTTTTGAATTTCATAATTTTCTAGAATTTTAAATTTCTTGAAACTGTTTTAAGATTTTTAAGACTTAGATAGATAACTTAAATTTTAAGAATCTAAGTTAAAATGCTAAGTTCAAATCATAACATTTTAGATTATTGTAAAATCTATAATTAAAAAAAACCCTCAAATTTTAAACTTTTTGAATTTATAATTTTTGATTTGGAATTTTGAAATTTGAATTTTATATTTGTTGGGCTTCTTTCCCATTCCCCAGAAATACATATTTAGGATCTTGAAAAACATGTTATGATGCCCTATCGTCATAATGTCATTTAGCATAACGCCCCGTGTGGCATAACGTAATTGAGCAATTCTCTACAAAATCGGTTGATTGCGACCATTTTTATTTTTTGTATTTTTTTATTTGACTTTGTGGGGCCTTCCCTATGACCAAAGGAGCCATTTTGTGTCATTGGTTCACCCATACAAATTTCCATACAATTTTGGCAGCTGTTCATACAAAAATTATACGTAAAGATTCGAAAATCTGTAAATTTTCAAGGATTGATTTGGTGTCTTCGGCAAAGTTGTATGTATTGACGAGAACTGTTCAGAAAATAAGTACACGGATTTTTTTCACAAAAAATAAATTTTCTAAAATCCGTATTTATTAATTTTTGATTTTTTATATGTTTTAGGAGACAAAACTCTGCACACCATTTTTTTTTTGCTGAAATTCAGTAAAGTTTTACTGAATTTTCATGTACTGAAATTTCAGTAAACGATTCGGTAATTTAGATTTGACTGAATTCTCAGTTAACTGATATTTGTCACTTTGACAGATGATTTACTGAAATTTCAGTAAAATTGTTGTCAAAACAACTGAAATTTCAGCAGTAATTTTTTTTTGGCAGTTTGACAGATCATTTGCTGAATATTCAGCAATCATTGCTGGTATTTCAGTTATCAAAATTTGATTTTGCTTGTCATTGAAAATACTGTTATTAATTCATTTATTTAATCAATCGTCCAAACCTCAAAAACAGGTGGTTAGCAACGAGGCATTTGTTATTAACATTTTTCTTACCTTTGTTTCTAAAAATCACAATTCAAAATTTGAAAAACAATACATTTGAAAGAGGATTTTCACTCGGCAGCATCTAAACAATAAGTCAGAAGTGACATTTCAGTTTGTCAGATATGCAGTTACTGATTTTCAGCATTGTAATGATTACTGAATCGCATTCAGTTATTTATTTTACTGAAATGGCAACCCAAAACTTGCTGTGTGGATCTTTTAAGCCAATCAGAAGTATAGACCAAAATTTTGCCGACGATTTATGTTTTTTTAAATACCGTAAACCGGGGTGAAATTGATAGGTTTAAAATTTTACCGCAATTCTTTTGACAATTTTCCACTAAGAGAAGGTAAAATAGGTTTGTAAACAATAAATATTATGTGTTTTTCGCAATTCGCAATTTTCAGTGTAAGAACGGGCCTTGACCGATCTTATGCACTAGGTTCCCGACGAACACGCACTGCCCTTACACCTACATCTCACCCTTGCTCTGAGTCAGTACGAGCAACACGCTAGAACACGCTTTGAGTGTTCGTGCCAGGCATGCACACCTTCTTTTCCGGTTACGCATTTTAACTCGGCCGGGGGTGGTACATTACGTAGGGTTTGATGTAAGTATAAGCGCCTAATAATTTATAGTGTGCCTATCAACTTTCATTAAAGCAAAAACTGTTATATTTTTAGTTTGAATTCAAAAACTAATTGTTATTTACTGTGTATTGTTTTCTCCTGAAATATTCCCTGTTGTTGAGTCGTGTTTATCTGTTGCTATTTCTTTTGTCGCGGTGTTTTGTTACAATATGTTGGTCCTAAGCATTTTAGAAAAGTTTTTCAAAAGTACAATAGTAATATTTGTGTTAATCCTCTAATCATTCCATAAATTGAGTAAGGGCTCGAACCTCACTTGTTTAAGAAAAAGGTGATGTTTCAAAACAATGGACAGTGAAGGAAATATACTATGTAAAGAATCAATAGTAAAAGAAAGATAGTAATTTATGAAGTAGATAAAGACATCTGGAGTTTTTTTTGAAAAGGTCCAATAAACCAAATTTCCAGTTTTTTGCTTTTTGGGTGTTTTTAGAACCGCCTTGAGTCAGGGGTATTAAAAAACACCCAAAAAGCAAAAACTGAAAATTTGGTTTATTGGTCCTTTTAAAAAAAAACTCCAGACATTAACAATAGTTAATAAATAGAGGTAACAAACAAGCTTAGATTGTATTGAGGGCAATTTACAGGGAAGATGAGAAATTATTCAAATAGATAAATAAAGAAAAGGCACATGATAAACAAAATTAACATCGCTGCCAAATTAAGGGAAAGCAGACAGTCTGTTACAGCAGCATCAGTTGGTAAAATAGAGTGGAAAAGCGTTGAGAAATAAGAGAATCAAATAAGTAAAATCGAAATCAAATGAAGGATAGTAAACAGAAGCCGTTTTAGAAAATCAGTGAAACAAAATAAGCAGAAGATAGATGGTAGCTGGAAATGGAAAGGAGAGAAACCCCGTTCTGCGACGTTCAGGTACATCCACAGCAGTTGACTCAACATACTGCGAATCAAAACAATACCGTCTACAATCACAAATTACTTCCCTTTCCCACATTGACGCGCCCCTTTCTTTTAGCCGTCTCGACTCTGACCCTCGCTGGTCAAAGGTTTACGAGTCGTTTCCACAGGCCACCAGCTAGGTTACACCTTGTCATCATGATGACTAAACACGGGGTTGGGCAGAAGGTTGATCCGTAGCGCATTGGATTTACTTCCGTAAATATCGTAAATATAGGTAAATATTATTGCTTATTGCGAGATAAAATCACGTTTCTCCTTCGCTGTGAGTGACATGAGATTATTGCCGCCTGACTACCGCAGAGTAAAAATCAGCAAGTTGAACTGAAATTTTGCGTTGATTTGGCTGTCAAAATGGTTTGTTTTGAATATTTTCCAAAAAGTCAGCTGAAAACTCAAGGCAACCTTTGACAACAGCCAAAAATTTGTTCTGCGGTTGTCATGCGGCTGTCATGCGACCATTATGTTGCGGTCGTATCACCGCGCGTGAACTCTATAGAACGCCCGTAGTAATATTTACCTGCACGATATTCGGCAGAACATTTTGTTCAGTGTGGATAATGACAGTTAAGAACTGTCACTTGTTTGTTTCCTTCGTTTACAAACTGTCACCGCTCCAATATTTTTCGAGCTTGAGCTTTTTTTTTCACTTGTGGAACCGATCCTCGCAATCTCTCGCAACAACCTACCCCGCAATCCACCAGCAATCTGTGCGAGAAGCCCAATGCGGATCTGCTCTCCGACCCAGAAATTGCCGACAAGACCATCGACTGCCTCGGACTTGGGGTGAGTAATCCTCCGATCTTTTGCTTCATTTCTAATCGTTCCGCCTTCACAGATTTCACCGGAGGTCGATCCGACGGTGCGGATTTGCGCCGGCTGTGCCGAACGCGTCGACGCGCAGCACGCCTTCCGGACGCGAGACCTGCACTGCAACAGTTACGTCGAGAACGAGCTGGAGGACAAGGAAGACGAGGACGTGTCACGGTTCTGCTTGAAGGCGGATGGCGGGGCGGCGTTGGTCGAGTTGTTTCCGGGTGGCGGCGGGAGCGTGGCGGATGAGGTGCAAACGGTGCGGGATTGTTTAGGGGTTGAGATCAACAGCTGGGACATGGTGACGAAGATTTGCGGGGATTGTGTGGGCGGTGTTGAAGAGTTGGCTGAATTTCGGGCGGAATTTTCGCCGACAGCCGTGCCGGTGAAGCTGGAGGACGTGACGGATTCGTCGGATTCGTACAGCATTGGCAGCGAGAATGGGGAAGGGGGTGAGGGTTTTGAGTCGGACAGTTCGACGGCGGATAACGGGGAGAAGCGTGGGGGAAAAGCGGAAGGTCACGGCATGGTCGCTGCCGTGGATTGGAAGTGACCACGAGGTTACAAAGGTTACAAGTCTAAATGTTTGAACGGAGCGGAGGATGGAGTTCAAGCGAAGGTGCTCCTGCACATGGTCAGACAAATGACAAATTCGGCAAATAACAAC
Organism: Culex pipiens pallens; assembly: GCF_016801865.2. NCBI lineage: Eukaryota > Metazoa > Arthropoda > Insecta > Diptera > Culicidae > Culex > Culex pipiens. The sequence continues at coordinate 106,926,307 of NC_068938.1, forward strand.
CGTACGCCATGATTGTTGTTTTTGTTCATCATATTTAACAATACAAAAAAATACGGCTGAAACCACAAATAAAAAGAAAATCCAAGAAACTTCAATGTTCGTCTCTCATTTAACTCCAGGTGACCAAATAAGGTCAAATAAATTTAAAACATGAACATGAACAGTTAGATGCGTCTGCAGTGCAATCGCGTGCAGGAAGTAATCGCCGGCAACTTTTCCTTGGCTAGTGCAAACGCGTTCCGGACGAGCTTGGCACTGTCTCCGATGAACATCTGCACCAGCTGCGGGTCGGCCAGCTTCAGGAAGGTCGACTTTGTTTGCACCACACAGGTACCAGCCGACACCGTACAGCACTCCCTTCGGTGGATGAATTCCCAGGTTCATGAACATGTCCTTGTGCGTCATCGGCAGCACGACGACCTCAATTAGTTCCTGGATTTGCTTGTCCAACCCGCCAATGTCCGAGTAGTGCTCGGTGGGCCGTTCGTCCACCTCCATCGCTTTGACGCGCGCGTCATACTCGGCCGGAAGTGTCTTCCGTCTCCTGCGGGTCCACGTCCAGCAGCTCGATCAGTTTCTACTGATCTTGGTATCCCGTCCCGATTAGTCCTCGGAATTCAACATAGCGTGCCTTGCAATCCAAAAAATGTGGCCGGAGAACAGCAAAATTGAACGGATTTTTTTTGTTTGTAAACAATCAGCAGTGCGCGCGTTTGCGATGACAGCTGTAAAAACACTGAAATAAAATTCATAGAGGAATCGTGTATACACGTGAATATGGATGCACATACGGATCAACTTATGAAATAAATGCAATATATTTGGAGTGACCACCTCGTGTGACTAAACCAAGCCAACGTGGATGTAAGAAAATAGGACACTTGCAAGGAACCAGAGCCATGCTGTTTTGTCCAAACAGCACTACGGATGTAGTTGGGCTCCTTCCGGGATGTTCCTCGCCTAGGTGTGTCAACCGACGAGTATCATCAGTATCATGCACCCTTGGCCTGCAAATATTATGTGTTTTTGAAACAAAATTAAAAAAAAAATCTCCATATTAACAGGCATTTTCAGCTAAACGAACTTAATATAACGTGTGATAACTTTAGAATTTTGCTTCAAATTCAGTTCAAATACCAATATTAATTGGTAATTTTATAAACAAAGCTAATTTTTAGTGATTTACAGGCAGAATTCTGACTTTTTAACAATTTTACCTAAAATTTATTTGTATTTTGTTGAAAATTTTATAAACTTAGTTAACTTAAATATAAACATTTATCTTTACCTTGTAATCAATATTAGCAACCTAAGGTATGGTACATTTCACGTAAAAATAAAGTTTGAACACCTTAAATCTGTTTTAGCAAGAAAAACTATGTCTATCAAAGTCGCCCCGGGATTTAAAATAAGAATTTTTATCGTAACTATTTTTTAAACACTATTGAAAAAACTTGTTTTGTGGCCAGTACATGTTTCAATAATAATAAACTTGAGAAAAACCTTACCATTTTGAAAAAAAAATCAAAAATAAATTGAAATCCTATCAATGTCACCTCGGTACTTAACAATTTTTTTGATTAAGTGCTCCGTTTTCAAAATATCACAATTTCAAATGAACTACAATTTTTGTAACTCTATCCTATGAATTTAAATCCGAAATAAGTTTCTCACATATAAAAACTGAACTATGCGGGATTCATCCCTTTTTCTTGAAAAGTACACCATGTACTTCCAAGTGCTGCGCAAATTCATACTTTTTTCAGTAAAATCACTGTATCTTGCCAATAGTTCATTTTAGTTTGAGGTCTACATTGATTATTATGTAAAATTGTTCGGGAAACATGATGGTGATAAAATAAATTAAGTTAAAATATAAGCAACTGGTCAACATTGAATTTCAATACTTAAAACGTTAAAATATAATATTAGTGGGCATTTAAGTGATAAAATTTTATTTCTGTTGAATTCCTTGGACAATTTTCTATAAAATGTAACTCGTAAAAAGTCTGTTGCTTAAATAGTTGTAAAATTTTATTATTATTTTTTGCTTTTGAGTGTCCTGACTCAAGGCGATTTAAAAAAAATACCCAAAAAGCAAAAACAAAAAACTAATTTGTTTATTGGACATTAAAAAAAAGTCTAGATTTGTTTTCTATAAAATTCCACAGAATTGATAAAATAAAAATATAATCACGGAAACCATGCAGATCTTCCTCTTTGGTTCCAGCCTCGTTGTAGCCTTCAAAATCGGAAGATAGAATCTTTTCGCCATCGCTCTCGCGGCTTTCTTCGTACTTCGATTCCACCGTACTGCTTAGAAGTTTCTTTGTTTCGCACTTCATTTTACAGCAGTCCCAGGGCCAATCTTGTCACACTCAAATATCTTTCCCAGAGCGCTGGATTGCCGTTATGATACGGTCGTCTCCTCTTCTTCGGAAGGTCAATGTTGTAAATCAGTGCTGATCTTAGCACCCCTTCCGTTGGGCTTCTGGTTACATAATATTATCCGGGCTGCCGATATTTTGTTGTTGACCGTGTAGCTACAAAGTAGCGAATCGCCGTTTTGATTTAGTCAGCTCTTTCCTCGTACGTTCCTAAGTACCGCATCTTTGTGACCAGTTTCAGCAGGTATTGTCCAAACTGTTTGACTCCGTCTGGGCTTGTGTTGTCGATGTTATACCTGATAAGGACTGCACCTTCTGTCGACATTTATCTCCAGTCCGATTGGAGCTAGTAGCGGTTCCAAAGTCTGCAGGATCCGATGGACTTTTCAAGAGTAATTGCGACCAGTATCCAGTGGAGAATTCGGAAGATGGATGCCAGGCTTATCTTCGTCTCGAACTTCCGTTCAAAGCGTTCCTTTGCTTCATCCAGGCACAGTACCGGTTTGTTCTTATACAGGGATATTATCCAATGCCGGTTCTCCTCGCTGAACCGATGATACGTCTGTTTTCTTCTCGCCTGCTGTCATATCACCGTATCGTTCGTAGTTGTTTATCTAGTGCTACGTAAAAACTGAAGAGTGCGTGATACCGGAGCTCCTCCGTCGGCGGGAAATGTTATCTATCTCACTTTCAACCTGGTAATCCGCCTGGACCTTGTTTGTCGACGTCGTTGAGCGTACAAAACCCAAATCTGTCGAATCCATCTGACGTCGAAGGCAGCAAACTGGACCGAGTAGTCCTCTGAGCTGGTGAAAAATGGCCCCGAAAATACATCTTTGGGAATTGGCGGCATAAATAATCGCTTTTTTCATTTTGGTTGAAGTGTCAGTTTCCATTTCCTTCGTATTTCGAAATTAAAACCTTTTTGGTTGATGCTTCCAGAAAAGAATAATACATTTTTTCTACGACAGCCTCTTTCTGTCACCAAATCATGGCATACTCAGCATGACATTAGGATAGTATGAATAAGTGGTTTGGTTTGTGTCACTACAATGTTATATTAACCCGTTGGTTGCAAGGGGCTGGAAACTCTAATTATACTTATTAATTTTCAGTATACTGGCGGTATTTTAGTATACTTGTAAGTATACTTACGAATATTTAACTCCAAGTTCCCACCGCCACTTGCTGAACCTTGGTTTGACAACTCGTGAGCCTTGTTGATCTTGTTGTTGATATTGTTTACATTGTCTAGCTTCAGACATAAATGAAAATTATCAATATTGCTTATCACTGCGTCAATCTGGAGAATCTACTGCGACCAATACACCCGGGCTTTCCAAATCCGGAAATCGACTACACACTTGTTGCAAGGATGTTGCTCAACCTCACATTGGCGGCCATAGTCCGCGGTCTCGACTTAGCCGAAGCGGACAAGATCAAGGAGCACGCGGAGATCATCCTTTCGATGGTGAAGAACGACTGCGAAGCTCTGCAAGAATCTACGAGCAGTGCCAACTTGCGCAAGCTACGTGACGCCCTGGTCCGCTCGGAAAAGTGGTCCCTCGACAAAGTACGGTTTCACCACCAGCGGAGCTATGGCCGCCAGGGAAAAACCGAGCGGGATGCTGCGAAACGGCACGGGAAAAGTTCTCCCACTGCCTGCAGCGGATGTCAACCGACGCGGACAACAGCACGATCCTGAACAGCATCGAATCTCCGGAAACCAAACTGGCCAGCTATCGGACGGCGATCCCCCTCAAGCGACCCCCGCGCAGTCCTCCCCTGTTGCTGGAAATCATCAGTGTCCTCGAGTCAACGGGCCAGGCGCAACCTCCGGAGGCGATCGCGCGGGCCAGCAAGATCAAAAGCTCCAACACTTCGCTCACGAGCAGCGGACGCATAAAAACAACGCCTCGCTGCACGAACCGGCACCGAATGTGCTCAACACGCTGGCAAATCTCAAGCACATTGCGAAAAGGAAATTTACGGACTTTCTCACGCACTTAGAACTCGCGACCTGAAGCCGCCACTCCCGGCCAACTCAACGGATTACCTTCACGGGCTGGTTTGCATCATGAGCACGTGGTTCTTCGAAAAGTCCACATTCTACCTGCTCAGCTACGGCGCCCACCAAGATACCGTCGCATGCCTGGTCAAACATCTCCAGCTGCTTCCAGCTATGATGTACGTCATCATGCAGCACAAGATTGCTGCAAGTGTTTTTTTTTAATTTGGGTTGTTTTTTAACCCCAAAAAATAATGAAAAACCTAGTAGGCATGAATATTCTGGAGATAAGTTTAAGATTTACTTTTGCATAATTTGACTGGGTGCCTCTTGTAACCATTTTTTAAATATTTATAATATTAAATATTTAAATTTAAAGTTAAGCTCGGAAACGGACTTTTTGACTACGGCCATGGCCCTCCTCGTGATGGGTAAAGTGTTTATGTTTGGCCGAACCTTGGCTGCCAAGCATGAAAAGCTCTTCTTCAGATAACTGCCTCACATCACCTGTGTGTTCGGCCGGAAGTACCGCATGAACACATGATTTGTCCTCATGGAGTTGAGTCCGTCCGGCAACGTGCGCGCCTTCTAGAAGCCGGCCGACATGCTAGAGCGGCTTTTGCCAGATCGACCCCGATGAAGCTTTACCCCTCGAGGGCAAGATTGTTGCGCTCATTAAATTTTACTCGTACCTTTGAACTGCTGCTTGAAAGAGAAAGTACTAAAGGAACATAGGCATAGCCCAAGCCACCCACCCAACCCACCCCGAGAGTTCGACAGTCGTGTTAATATCATTTATTTCAATCAAATAATGTTTAGACTTAAAACTTTAACGTTTTTCCTTCTGTTGAAATCGTCGGAGCCGATCGGTAGAAAGATGATAGCGGCCATCGGTCATCATCCAAACCAGTGTTTGTTTTTTAATAATTTTCACTTTTCCGCTCCTGTCCCTGATGTTGAACGTGTGTCGCGAACCGGAAGTGCTGCTTTTCAGGTTAAGGGTTCCGTTGCAATCTGGAAACAACTCGTCCAATTCGTACACTTCGTCCGAAATTTCTGAATGAATTGTTCCATCAAACTCTGAATTGAATTCATCATCAACCGCTACGAATTCAGGTGGCAAAAAATCATCGTACATCTCGCCAATGTCCACTTCTGATTGCTCGCTGTCTGCTGCTGTTTCTCTAAGTGAACCTTCCTCATCAGCTGGGTTTTTCGCTTCTGCCGATTCATTCTCACCAGCGTCTTCTTTGTCGAAGTCTTCTCCGTCGTCATCGTCATCTTCGTCGTCAGCTTCAAGAAGGTCGTATTCAGGAGTTTGCTCTGTTGAGGTCGTATCAGGAACTCCATTCGTTCTGAATATAGTCGGCTCCAGGTTTGCGTTGGGAATCCCCACCTTGGCTAGCTCTTCACGAGCGACTGCCTGAGCATCTGTTATAGCCGATTGTATTTGCTCAAACGTCGGGAGTGATTCCACAATTTTCCTTTTGTTCATCTTGTCCATAGCCGGGAAATCAAAGTTTTCCTTGTGCCGATACATGACATCAAGTTTGAACTGAGTAGATTTCAATTTACTCGTTAGCTCCTTCGCAGTGAAATTGACCACTGTTTGATTGGTAGTCGATTCTGATCTTAGAGATCTAAATAATCCTTCGCAGTGTTGGCTGGACAGCAATCTGACAATAAACTGAATTGGGACGTCATGTTTCTTGCAATATTCGATGAAAGCGATCAGTGAATGAGCATTGAGCTCAATGCCCACATGTGCGTTGGATGTAATGAATCGTTTCATTGCTGCGCCTTTCTTCTTGCTCTTCTTTGCCTTCTGATTTTCTTGAGTGCACCAATTCTTCCAGCCACGAAGTATGAAAATGGCCTCCCTAAAAACAAAAAAAAAATGTATTTAGAATATCAAACAAATAAAGACACATTTAATCAACTAACCAAATCTCGGACACACGTTCCAGTGGGGTAAGATCCTCGTGCATAAATGATCGATACAGTCGTCTCATCATTTTGAGGTAAAAAACAGTGCCTTCACTTCCGGGAATACAGTCTTCCAAGCCTTGAATTGTCTCGTTGCTGATAAATTTCAAAGTAGGACCGAATTTCATACGATCTTTAGTCTCAATGTCCGACATGGTCAGGGTCAGTTTGTCTTTGCCGAGTGTTTTTACGAGTGCCTTGAGGTGTTCAGTTGTAATATCAAAATCACCTATAAATTGAAAATTATAAATAAAATAAATCATTCTCAATACTTTCAATATTACCGATTTTCAAATCCAGCTGTTTTCCATTGTGGGCCAAGCGATTCTTCAGTTTGTTAAGGATATGCGTTTTATCTTGAAAGTCAATGTTCGTTTGTTCCAAATCATCAATCACAATGTACCATTTTCCCCAGTATGGAGATCCTTCTCGGTTAAATCTGGCTCGTAATTTTTGAGCTTTTAACACGCGACCGTCTCCATCAGCAGCATTACCAATTACTCGAATGTTCTCTTGGGACAATAGATCTTCTTGTAGTCTCCATCTGTTCAGGACGTCTTCGGTGGTGAACCTGTTATCTGTGCACATATGAAAGAGTACAAACGGGGCAGCTTCTCTACACAGGGGGACGGCCAATTGGACGTAAGCATAGTTTGCGACTCGGTGGGTATCAATGTCATTAGCCATTTTAGCAGGCGAACTTGCAATAAAAATATTCTGAAGCGGCAAACCGGTACATTCGTCGAGTGGTGCAACAAGTCCTCTGAGACTGTCTGTTCGATGTTCATACTGTACAGCTGGTGTTATCCGGGTCCCATCTTCACATAACAATACGGCCAATGGAAAGTTGTTCTTAATAAGATATTCTTTAAGACCAGCTACGTTGATGATGCCTTCGGAGATGTCCAGAGTGTTGGCCTTGATATGGCTTTTAAGGGTTTTTGGCGAAATGTTGATCATATTACGCCCCCAAAAGGTGTAATGTCCTTTGCCGGAGTTCAAAAACTGGTATGCGCAAATGTCTTTCTCGAGTTCCGTAAACCGTCTTCCGTTTCGTTTAACATCCTTGTTGCGCAAGTGCATTTTTACCATTACTTTGAGTATCGGCGCATCTTGCAAAAGTTCGAAAACGCGTTCAGCTAAACAAAAGGAAACAAAACCATTATTTATAAATAAAAAAAACAAAAAAACAGGTTAAGGACTTATGTTTAATAATAATAAATATTTAAATAGCAAAAAATTAATACAAAGTAATGCATTCTGCTAAAACGCTCAACCAAACCACAAAAAATTAAAATTAAATTATAATAAGTTAAATCAATAATGAATAAAAGAAATAAAAATAACAAAAGAATCAATTAAACAAATTATACATAAAAAATAAAGAAAAAAAGAGAATAAAAATAAATAAACGAATAAACGAATTTAAAGAATTTAAGAATTTAAGAATTTAAGAATTTAAGAATTTAAGAATTTAAGAATTTAAGAATTTAAGAATTTAAGAATTTAAGAATTTAAGAATTTAAGAATTTAAGAATTTAAGAATTTAAGAATTTAAGAATTTAAGAATTTAAGAATTTAAGAATTTAAGAATTTAAGAATTTAAGAATTTAAGAATTTAAGAATTTAAGAATTTAAGAATTTAGGAATTTAAGAGTTTAAGAATTTAAGAATTTAAGAATTTAAGAATTTAAGAATTCAAGAAAAACAAATTTAGACATTTATACCAGCCGGGTTAGCGTGGTAGCCTCCTAACCCCAGTATGGCCTGGGTTCAATCCCAGACGGACCCGGTGGCATTTTTCGAGACGAGATTTGCCTGACCACGCCTTCTATCGGATGGGGAAGTAAAACGTCGGTCCATTAGCGTAAAAGAGGTTTTGTGTGACTCACCACACATAACCTTCGGACGCCTAGAAATGAGCAGAAACTTGCAACAGAGACCACAAAAGACCCGGGGGTCGTTAAAGTGGATTGCTTTGCTTTTTTTTTACCAGCCTTATTTTACAATTTCCGAATTTCCAAAATTCCTAGTTTCCTAATTTCTTAGTTTCCGAATATCATAATTTTCTTATTTCCTAATTTCATAATTTACTAATTTCCTAATTTCCTAACTTCCTAATTTCCTGATTTCCTTACTTCCGAACTTCCTTACTTCCTTATTTCCTAGCATATTTAAAACCAAATTTTCTTATTTTATTATTTTCTTTATTTTACTAATTTGCTAGTATCATAATTTCTAAATTTCCTAATTCCTTAATTCCCAAATTTTCTTATTTCTTAATTTCCTTATTCCATTTTTCATAATTCAATTATTTCATAATTTCATAGCTTCCATATTTCCAGATGTCCTAATTTCCTAATTCTTTAATTCCCTGATTTTCTAATTTCCTAATTTAATGTTTTTTTCAATTTTTGTTTTTCTAGTTTTAGAATTAAAAAATTACTCATTTCTGTTTTTTTAAAAAAATGTTCAATTATTGATTTCTTTATTTTAATTATAAATAATAATTGTTGTTAAATATTTTTGAATAAACATTTTCAATCTACAGTAGTTGTTCGGTAACTGGGCGTTGTTTAACTGGGCTGCATTTGAACTGGGCGCTCGATAACTGGGCCGTAGCCCAGTTAAAAAGCAGACAAACGTCAAAAAACCAAAACAAACCGAAATGACCGAGGGGTTAATTGATGCAAAATCATGTTCAATAAATAAAAAAACTTTTTTCAAACTTTTATTTGATTTCAATGCACAATTAAAGAAATCTCAAAAGTAAGCATTGTTAATAAATTTGAGAAACTATTATTTTTATATTTCATCAGCAAAGTACTATGCATCGGTGGTCCCCTCGTAATTTTTCGTCCAGCCCAATTAGCGAGCAGCATTCGGTGACTGGGCTGCGTTCTCAGCCCAGTTATCGAACAACTACTGTATTTAGTTTTGACTTTTGAATATTTATAAACGTCAAACGCGCTCATACCGAACTGTCAACTTTTCTTGGGGGTCACGAAAAGAACATGCAACATTTCAAGAAAAACAACGTAAATAGGCCAAAGCCGAAGTGTAAACAAACAGTTTGTCCTGCTTACGTCAGTGGATGTTTACACTAGGAATGAGCAGAACAGACTCTTTTTTACACTTCGGTTTTGGCCCATTCACATTGTTTTGCTTGATTTCTTGACCGCGTTCCTTCTGATCTGCATACTTACTTTTAACGAATACATAAACACAGAAGGCACAGAAATTTGGAATAAATTAAGAAACCAGTATTATTTTCATATTTTAAAAAAACTAGTCATGTAAGAAACCATGTTAGAACTCACAGAAAACAAACTATGTTACAAACTACTACTAACTCTCTTCGTAAATGCATTTAAAAAGGGCCCATTATGAACAACAGTTGCAAAGTTAAAAGGGCCTAATAACGAGATTTTTTTTTTAATTATGGGTTTTATTGCGAAATTAACAAAAATGATGTATCATCAGTAAAAATACCAACATTCAAGCTTCTTTTTTAAATAGGAATTGAAACTAGTTGTCCACTTTTTGCAAGTGATTTTCTCGAATCGCGGTTTTTGGTTTTGTGCCCTAATAAAATGTTTGGCTCGAAATGTTTACAAAGTTCGGCTGTTTTTGGATGAGTGTGTAGATGAACCAATAATTTTAATTATTAAATGAACTTTAATTGTTTGAATTTACTCACAAAGCTCGTCGTTTGCTCCGGCCGGCTCTTCTTGCGATGCGTTCAGGTGATCATATTCGTTGGAGGTCGCCGATGTTCCAGCACCGGTATCATCTTGGTGTACTTCCCAAACCTTGCAAAGGTGCTCAACGGCATCGCAATTGCTATCAACCTCGCTTTCTTCGTCGCCGTCTTGATCGGAATTATCGAGAAATCGTTGCTGCTCTTCCAACGGCTCCATGGAATCGCGCAACTGGCTACCGTTCGGTATCGCGGCCAGCGCCACGGAATCGCGCATCCGGCCAGCGTTCGTTCTCGCGGACAGCGCCACGGAATTGTGCACCCCTCCATCGCTGTAATTTTTCCCATAATTGCGAGTGCAACCATCCTTGCTTCCTTCGTCGTCATCGCCTTGTTCGTAATCATCGAGAAATTGTTGCTGCACTTCCGCCGGCTCCACGGAATCGCGCTTCCGGCCAGCGTTCGGTATCGCGGCCAACGCCACGGAATCGCGCATCTGAACAGCATTCGGTATCGCAGCCAGCGCCACGGAATCGCGCAACCGGCCAGCGTTTGTTCTCGCGGCCAACGCCACGGAATTGTGCACCCGTCCATCGCCGTAAGTCTCCCCATCATCGCGAGTGCAACCATCCTTGCTTCCTTCGTCGTCATCGCCTTGTTCGTAATCATCGAGAAATTGTTGCTGCACTTCTGCCGGCTCCACGGAATCGCGCTTCCGGCCAGCGTTCGGTATCGTGGTCAGCGCCACGGAATCGCGCATCTGGACAGCGTTCGGTATCGCAGCCAGCGCCACGGAATCGCGCAACCGGCCAGCGTTTGTTCTCGCGGCCAACGCCACGGAATGGTGCACCCGTCCATCGCCGTAATCTTCCCGGTCATTGCGAGTGCTACCAACCTTGCTTCCTTCGTCGTCATCGCCTTGTTCGTAATCATCGAGAAATCGTTGCTGCTCTTCCGCGTGCTCCACGGAATCGCGCATCCGGCCAGCGTTCGGTATCGCAGCCAGCGCCACGGAATCGCGCATCTGGACAGCGTTCGGTATCGCAGCCAGCGCCACGGAATCGCGCAACCGGCCAGCGTTTGTTCTCGCGGCCAACGCCACGGAATGGTGCACCCGTCCATCGCCGTAAGTCTCCCCATCATCGCGAGTGCTACCAACCTTGCTTCCTTCGTCGTCACCGTCTTGTTCGTAATCATCGAGAAATTGTGGCTGCAATTCCGCGCGCTCCACGGAATCGCGCAACCGGCCCGTGCTTCGATTTTCCACGGAATCGCACAGCCAGGCCGCACTGTAATCTCCCACGGAATTGATCGACATCCAGGTGGTACGCTGGTCTTCCTGCACGGTCTCATCGGAATCAATTAACATCGGGGCCGCGCGAAGATCTTCCAAGGTCTCAATGGAATTGATTATCACTCTGGTGGCGTGGTGTTGTGGTTCTACGGGTTCCTGGTCCTGTATGCCGTCCAAGCTTGTGCCAGAATCTTCCAGGGGGTCCTCGTACGAGGAAGTGAAGGAGTGAGGCTGTGCTCGGTCGATTTTTACCCGCTTTTTTCGAGGTTGGCCCGATTTACCAAAATGTAGATCGAAGTGTTTGGTTAAATTAGACAGCTGCCAAGACTCATTACCGATGCGTTTGGTTTTGTAGCTTTTCTGGTCGCAAATGAAGCACTGCACGAACGCCGTAAGAACTCCTCCAGCTTCCCTTTGTACCTGGATCGGAGTTTTGGCGAAATCAGCCGCGCTGTAAAGAAGGAAATCGTGATTATTAAAATTATTATTGAACAGTATAAAACCTACCGCGTTTCATATCGAGCTTGTAGCCGTTTTCTAAGGTCGTTTTTCTCCTTCCGATAATCTGGTGCTGCTGGTTGGCCCGTTCGTGTGCCCTGCCTTGACTGGAGTTTCGTTGGTGGAAGGAATTTTTTCAATCCGTTAGTTTGGACGGTTTTAGCAAGTTCACTCAGCATGAGGCGGTCAAGTGCCGAAAAGGCAAATGGATTATTTCCATTGGGGAAAAAATCCCGATGATTCAGCCCGAGTGCTCCAGCATGCTGGCATATCGCATTCCGCTGGCTGTTGATGATTCCTTCGAGAGAATCAATAACATCAGCATCATCAAGTTTGGTGATCAAAACACTTGCTGCGATTTTTTGATAATTTAAGTGATTTTTCAGGTGCTGTTGTACTTCACCGACCTCTTGGATGATTTCGTTCCAAAAATAATCTTGGCGGGTTATCTACGATAAACGTAATGTTTTCAGTTCTTAGTTATTTCGTTTGTATTCCTTACTTACCGATTCATTGGCGTCGTTCATTTTTCGCTTACGGAATCCTCCGGTGACATTCCGATTCCGGAACGACCATTCAGCTCGGAACACTTTTCACACTCGCTGGCAGGTTAGAAGAAATGGCAGATTTTATTTGACAGCTACACGTTTATGAGGAGATGCTCAAAATAACGCAAGGTGGTTAAAGAAGGGTGGGAAAAAATAAGTATACTTATATAATTTAAGTATACTTATTATTATACTTAGTTAAATACTTAGAGTTTCCTGCCCCTTGGTTGGTTGCTGTCCGTGCTAAAACCATTCACTACTAATGATTCTCCCCTTCCAGATCTCCGACATCCACATCAGTCTGTACCTGGACCCGACCCGCATCCCCCATCTGATCGACTTTTGCAACCGCACCGTGGACATCATCCGGCCGTCGGTGGTGCTCGCCTCGGGTGACCTTACGGACGCCAAAACGTCCAACTTCCTGGGGTCGCAACAGCACGAGCAGGAGTGGCGCTGGTACCGGGAAGTTTTGCGCGAGACGAACGTGCTGAACAAGACCACGTGGCTGGACATTCGCGGGAACCACGATAACTTTAACGTTCCGGCGCTGCAGGCCAAGCAGGATCTGTTTACGAACTACTCGGTCCAGGGGAAGATCCATCCGCGGTCGTATCTGCACCAGGAGGTGACGAAGGACGGGGATCGGTACAGTTTTATTGCGGTTGACGCGTGTTTGGATCCGGGGCCGAAGCGGCCGTTCAACTTTGTGGGGATGCTTTCGATGAACGAAACGCAGCACATAATCAATTTGGCCGAGCAGTCGCGGGCGATGAACACGAATTACACGGTTTGGTTTGGTCACTATCCGACGTCGTGCATTTTGACGCCGGGGCTGGGCACGAGCGGGATCCGGAACTTGATCGGGAAGTACCAGGAAGGGTACGCGTACTTGTGTGGGCACTTTCACAAGCTGGGCGGAGCGGTTCCGCAGATGTACACAATGCAGAACGAGGGCTTCCTGGAGCTTGAGTTGGGCGATTGGATGAAGAATCGGATGTACCGGTTGGCAGCGTTCGACCACGGGCAGTTTTCGTTCGTGGACCTGCAGCACAATCAGTGGCCGGTGGTGCTGGTGACGAATCCGAAAAATGCCTTGTTCAACATTCCCGGCAAGGAGGATCCGCACGCGCAGCTCGACTCGAGCCACATCCGGCTGTTGGCGTTTTCCCCGGCCAAGATCAGCGAGTGTCAGGTGAAAGTGGATCGGGAAGAGTGGGTGGACTGTCGCCGCGTGAGCAACGAGCTGTTTGTGGTGCGCTGGGAGCCCAGGAAGTTCTCGTACGGAGTGCACAAGCTGTCGGTGTTTATCCGGGACGAAGATGGGCGGTACCGGGTGGTGGAGCACGAGTTTACGCTGGACGGATCGCGGAAAAAGTTCAGCCTGTTGGCGCGGTTCGTCCTGATGTACGACACCAACAAGATCTTCCAGGGATTCTTCAGCGTGGCGCTGATTGCGTGTCTGCTGCCGCTGTGCGTGTTCCGGATTTGGCACACGCTTGTCAGAAGTAAGATGACTTCGCGTCCCATAAAATATTGCTTCTAACAGCTGATTGATTTTATTCCAGACGGCGCCGTGACGCGACCCCGCATCCGAAGCTACTGCTGCCGCGGCTGGATTCGTAAAATGTGGATCCTGTCCACGGTGGATCGGCTCATCTTCCCCATCGTCGGGTACTGCCTCTACCTGACGTGTGGTCCGTGGTCCTTTGGGGAGGTCATCGACGGTCATCTCGGCATCGTGTTTGTGTGGGGCATCTTCGTGAACGGGTCGTTCCTGCCCGGCACGTTGACGTACTTTTACGGCTTTTTCCAGCTGATGTTCTGCCAGCTGCCGCTGATTGTGATTTATGCGAACAACGTTGTAAAGAGGTGAGTTGGAATGGCACTTCAAGTGCGGACGTAACTTAAGAAATTTTTAAGTAATCCCTTCCCCACTCCAAAGCAAACCCATGCAATAGTTTAATGTAAAGAACTCTGAATTATGTATTCAATTGAAAGACGCACATGTTTAACAGACGCTTTACAAGGCGCTACAGTCTTCGTTACATAATGCTAAAATTCTACGCATAATTGATAGCTTGTTTGTCTACGGACTTCAAAGGAAACACAACCCTACCATTTTGGCAGAATTTTTGTGCGGAAAGAAGTGTTTAGCTTTTGATCGAAAAGCTTTGACTAAACTTAACCCAACATTGTAGCTGTACCACACGGGCATTTACGTTATGGCTGATACGTGTTCATACATGTTATTCAACTGTTTTAATTTATAGAGAATACCTGTCTTCTCGGGGGTTATTCCATAGGGCGTTACACAATTCTTTCGGAGATTTTACACTTTATTGGAAATATTTAAATTCTTACATGAACCACACATATCAGAATTACCAGAATATTTCCAGAACACAAAACGGAACAATAGCCTTTAGAGTGACCTCTAACGTCTTCTTACGTTGTGAGTCGATTCCGGTAACTTCTGCCAGATCAAAATATTCATTAAATCGCAATCATCAGCTTCGACCAACTTCTGGTGTTTTTTTGACAACAGGTAGCAATAGGTCAGCTGCTTACAATGAACAGTGTCACGATAACCAACCACGTATTGGCTTTTACTGAAGACAATTTGTCTGTTGTAGAGTAGTTGTAGAGTCCGTCGCTTGCAATCTTCACGGCCTTTGAAACAGCAGACTTAAGGTCTTCAAAAGTTATCCTTCAGAGTGGATGCTACAAGACTGAAAAAACTAAACGCGTTTGTATTAAGTTCAGTTTTAAGCAAGTCCAGGATGGATTCTGACGGAGAGTTTTTGCATCGGATGCGGTGAAGAATGTTTTGATCGAATCTGAAAAAACGGTTCGGAGTTCACCCAATAAACTGGGAACGCAAGCAACATAAGCAGTTCCACCACCTATATTTCCAGTTGCAAGTGGATCCTGCCAAATTACTACTTTCCACTACATATTGGACCAAGTGACGCCGCTACTAACAAAGGATTGGAGTAATTTCATAAAATCACCGGTAACTCATAGAGAACTCCTGTTTATAACGTTGTGGTAGGTGCTTGTTTGCCATTATTTATGAAGCAGACAGTCATAACGCGACACAAGTTGCTTACAATTCCTGCAGCATTCACAGTCTCTTGCTGCTCCATACTCATGATCGGAAATCAAGTAGTTAATGACAAGGTCAGATTTTGCCTTCCTCGTCTTACTGAACAACTCGGAATCAAATTCAGAGCAAATGTCTGTGTTGTTGATCAAACAATTCGTGCCAAACATTTCATTAGGGCTCAAAACCAAAAACTGCGATTCGAGAAAATCGATGGCAAAAAGTGGCCAACTTGTTTTAATTTCTAAGAAAAAAGAAAGCTAGACTGGAGGTAATTTAAACGGATGACACGATAAAACACATCATTATCCTCAACTCTGCTTTAAGGCTTTTGCCTTCCTCACTGAGGTAAGGCTATAATCCTGCTCTAAAATTGAACTTTTTATTTAAAGCTCGAAAACCCACCTTGATGTATACATATCGACTCAGAATCGAAAACTGAACAAATGTCTGTGTGTATGTGTGTGTGTATGTGTGTGTGTATGTGTGTGTGTATGTGTGTGTGTATGTGTGTGTGTATGTGACCAATAATGTCACTCAGTTTTCTCAGCACTGGCTGAACCGATTTTGACCAAACCAGTCGCATTCGACTTGGTTTAGGGTCCCATACGGTGCTATTGAATTGTTTGAAGTTTCGATAAGTAGTTCAAAAGTTATGTATAAAAATGTGTTTTCGCATTTTTTTTGGATGTTGAATAAATGGCAGTAAACTGAACCAAACATCATCATGTTATTCATCGTTAGTTAGGTAATTGAAAAACCTTTCCAAAGAGTCCAAAACATTGGTAATCTGGCAACCCTGTCTCGAGTTATAACCACTTAAGTGATTTTTATGTACTTTTTTGTAGTCGGATCTCATTTAAATGTATGTAAACAATGTCCGGATCCTTCATCCGACCCATCGTTGGTTAGGTAATCAAGAGACCTTTCCAACGAATCTAAAACATTGAAGATCTGGCAACCCTGTCTCGAGTTCTGACCACTTAAATGATATTTATGTACTTTTTTTGTAGCCGGATCTCACTTAAATGTATGTAAACAATGTCCGGATCCATCATCCGACCCATCGTTGGTTAGGTAATTGAGAGACTTTTCCAACGAGTCCAAAACATTGAAGATCTGGCAACCCTGTCTCGAGTTAGAACCACTTAAGTGATATTTATGTACTTTTTTGAAGCCGGATCTTACTTAAATGTATGTAAACTATGTCCGGATCCATCATCCGACCCATCGTTGGTTAGGTAATTGAAAGGCCTTTCCAATGAGTCCAAAACATTGAAGATCTGGCAACCCTGTCTCGAGTTCTGACCACTTAAGTGATATTTATGTACTTTTTTGAAGCCGGATCTTACTTAAATGTATGTAAACAATGTCCGGATCCTTCATCCGACCCATCGTTGGTTAGGCAATTGAAAGGGCTTTCCAATGAGTCCAAGACATTGAAGATCTGGGAACCCTGTCTCGAGTTATAACCACTTAAGTGATAATTATGTACTTTTTTGAAGCCGGATCTTACTTAAATGTATGTAAACTAAGTCCGAATCCATCATCCGACCCATCGTTGGTTAGGTAATTGAAAGGCCTTTCCAAAGAGTCCAAAACATTGAAGATCTGGCAACCCTGTCTCGAGTTATGACCACATAAGTTATACATTGTGTTCTTTTTTTCTGGATCTAAAAAAATGATGAAATCACTCATATACCCATTTTTGGTAAAAAGTGAGGAAGGCATCAACCACATAGGTGGATTAAGTTAGTTTTTAATTTATAATGATTTTCGCAATAAAACTCATAATTTTTAAAAAAAATCGTTATTGGGCCCTTTTAACTTTCCAACTGTTGTTCATAACGGGCCCTTTCTAAATGCAATTTCGAAGAGAACTGAAAAAGCACTAAAGCGCTGTCATCTGATTGTTGTTTTTGATTATGTTTATGGGTCTTTTTGTTTAGTTAGCAATAATGAAGAATTCAGCGGAAATTTTGTGATCGAATGGTGTAGATAAGGTATGTGAAACATAAAAAATCTGCAAAAGTGTACTGAACAGCAGCCGCGGGGCCGTATTAAATATTGTATTTCGACGAAGTTTTATTCTGCAGAAATCCTTGGTGAAACGTAAACCAAACTTTGATTTAAAGTGATTTAGTGTTAAGAATGTATGGAAAGTTCACTTTATAACATAGAAAGTTCCTTAACCATGAAAATCTAACGAAAAAGAAAAGACACAATAGAGTTATCTACGTGCGCATGTATTGCGTGTACGTACACGAAAAAGATTGAGGTTAAATTTTGTACCGCCCAGCAAAACAAATGGTGTGCTAGTGTGCGTGAGCTCGGCCTTAGATAACTCTATTGAACTTTTATCTGGTTTGAAGTGAACATTGTTATGTGCTCTTTTGTGTTTTTGATTTTTTCAATAGAAAATTCTTGCTATCAATCTGATTCTTGGAGGGCATGTAGGAATGTACTAAAGAATGGAATAGTGGAATAATCCCAAATGTTAATGTTTTGGTTTTTTGCCCTAATGAAATGTTTGGCTCGAATTTGCACTCCATTATCTCTGCACTGGCTGAACCAATTTTTATTCTGGTCTCATTCGATCCGTCTTGTGGTCCCATAAGTCGCCATTGAAAATTATATAAAGTTCAGCTAAGTACTTCAAAAGTTATTCTAAAAAATATTGAAGGAGGTTATGTACGGAAAGCTTCCGTGTTACACATTTTTAGAAAGGTATCTAAAAGGTCTTTCTAAAGAGCCCAAAAATTTGAAGATCTGACAACCCCATCAAAAATAATAGGGCAATTCTCTGCGAAATCGGTAATTAACTCGGTTTCGAACATTTTTATCTTTTTGATTTTTTTTTATTTGGCTCAAACTTTGTGGGGGCCTTCCCTATTCGGAAATATGTAACTTTTTAAGGTTCTTGTTTTGATTGATTGGTGTCTTCGGCAAAGTTGTGGTATTGATGAGAACTAAAAATTATTTGGTGATTTTTTATTTATTTTTTTCACAAAAAACATTTTTTTATATGTTTTGGGGGACAAAATCCCGCATCTTTTAGGTCATTTTGGAGTATGAAATTAAATCCTGTACTTAATTTTTTTTGACCTAATTTTTTATGTAATTTGCAATCGAAAAGTACTTAACAACCGTTTCAAAATACAGGTCAGACTCGATTATCCGAAGGTTTGTTTGGAACGTCGGATAATCGAATCACGAACATTTTTTTTCGTGTTTTTTAATTTTCTTATTTTAAACATCAGATTTGTGTTTTGCTCAACCATTTTAGTCAAATTTAAATGGTTGATTGCCCGCAAAATTAAAAAAAAAAAATGCATTCTTTCAATATTTCATCATCGCCATTTTGGTCGTCATCTTGGATATAAAAATTCTAAATCACTTTAGAGTTCATCAATCAAAAATAAGACAACGGAAAAACTTTTTTTTCGTGATTCGATTATTCGATGTTCTGATTATCCGAAGTGAAATTTTGCCAAGGTTTTCGGATAATCGAGTCTAGACTATATAGCCATTCGAAATCAAATTTTGTCCAAAAAATCGTTTTTTTTTTTATGTTTGAGAATAGTGTCCATGATTATCCAGCCCTAGAAATATTTTTTTTGAAAGGTTCAGAAAATTTGCTGTAAAATAGTCTAAGAGACATTGGACCTCTGGTTGCTGAGATACAGCGGCTTAAAAAAAAAGAAACAGGAAAATTGAAGTTTTCTCAGTCTCACCCAAACAACCCGCCATTTTCTAATGTCGATATCTCAGCACCAGTTACTGTTGGTTAAATCAAGACTAACATTTCAAAAGGCCGTAATTTTGAATGTTTGGTCAGTTCTAAAAAAAAAAAAAATTAGAAACAAATTTTACTTGAAATATTTCAGGAATGCTTGTCCATATATTTGAAAACATTCCCGATCAGACGGTAATAACTAAATTCATGCCATTTCAATAACAAATACTGTTAAAATAACAGAAAGTGTTATGGAATCTTCTTGAAAAATCCATTTTTGCATTAGGGTTAAATAACAGTTTATGTTATTATAACAAAATGTGTTATTGGTATGATGTTTGTTGAAAGCCAAAACAACTTTGGAATAACATTTTTTGTTATGGAAGAATACCGCTAACTGTTATTGGGATGATCGGATTAAAATAACAAAAAATAATAACAAAGATTTGTTCGAAGAATTAATAAAAATGTTATATTGTACGATCAGTACCTAGCTGGACTCGGTCACTGGAAACGACCGGCGACTCAGTGACCGACGAAATAGGCGGCGGGCCAGATGCGGGCATAAAAATGTCAAAATCTCTTCCCCCCTCACTTCGTCTCACCATCCAGCTGCAGCTTTGTTGACAAACAAACAGAGCACGCGGTCGCATGATGGCGGCATCGAGCCAGAATTAGGGGTGATCATGTGATTAAAAATGATTTTTTTTTCAAGAAAAATAATATTTTTCCGACGGATTAAAAAAATTGGGAGCATGTCCAAACAATTATTCCTGATGTCGGAGAAGTGATAAAAAAGCAAAATTTTAATCCATAATTTTTCTACAATTTTTTTTTTCACTCCAACTGGGAACCCCTAGGTCTATCCACGACCGTTTCCAATGACCGTGAGAAGATGCCAGAAAATCCAGCTACGAGCTAAATCCACTAAATCGTAGCTGGATTTTCTGGCATCTTTTCACGGTCATTGGAAACGGTCGTGGATAGACCTAGGGGTTCCCAGTTGGAGTGAAAAAATTAAATTTATAGAAAAATTAAGGATTAAAATTTTGCTTTGTTATCACTTCTCCGACATCAGGAATAATTGTTTGTACATGCTTCAATTTTTTTATTCGGTCGGAAAAATATTATTTTCTTGAAAAACTTTCATTCTTAATCACATGATCACCCCTAATTCTGGCTCGATGCCGCCATCATGCGACCGCATGCTCCGTTTGTTTGTCAACAAAGCTGCAGCTGGATGGTGAGACGAAGTGAGGGGGAAGAGATTTTGACATTTTTATGCCCGCATCTGACCCGCCGCCTATTTCGTCGGTCACTGAGTCGCCGGTCGTTTCCAGTGACCGAGTCCAGCTAGGAACTGATCGTACAATAAGTCTGTTATTACAATAACAATCCAATACACTCAACCCCCGGTGGTTGGCCACTTTTTCGTTTGACACTTTTTTAGTTTGTACCCCGATGGTTGGTCAAAGTCAAACTAAAAAGTGACGAACTGTCACTTTTTACACGGCGCTCACGCAAACTATCAAAACAAACGTTTGGTAGTGTGTGTGAACTCAGTGTAAAAAGGGTGTCAAACTAAAAAGTGACCCCGTTCGTTTGACAACAGTTGGTGTCAAACCATCGAGGTTTGAGTGTAACAAAAAAATCATAACGACGAATAACAAATCTTGTTATAAATAACATAAAATGTTATTGGCCTAGTATTTCCAAATATCAAAAAATGTTATTCGCAAGTTATTTCCGTCTGCTCGGGTTGAGTTGTTTGAAGTAAAATCAACACTTGAAGTAAGATTTTGAAGGAAAAACTAAAAAGTTTAACCAATTCGCTCTGAACTGAACTGAAGTATGACTTGATTTAGAAAATTTATTTGTTAGGAAAAACTTAAAATCGGCATGATTTTTATCATTTCAACATAATGTGTCAAACCATACTCTCAAATTGGTTAAAAAGGCAAGTTTTAAAGATTTTTTTTATTATTGTGGAGTGTGGATTAATTTAACTTACTGTCCGAACACTTTGATGAAAAAATACTTCTCATCAACAATTACCAAAGATCATTTTTGGATTTATTGTACGATTTAAGCTTATAAAATTATACATTTTCTTGTACAGTAGTTGTTCGGTAACTGGGCGTTGTTTAACTGGGCTGCTTTTTAACTGGGCGCTCGATAACTGGGCCGTAGCCCAGTTAAAAAGCAGACAAACGTCAAAAATCCAAAACAAACCGAAATCACCGAGGGGTAAATGGATGCAAAAATCATGGTCAACAAATAAAAAAACCTTTTTCAAACTTTTATGTAATTTCCAGTCACAATTAAAGAAATATGAAAAGTAATCATTGTAAACAAATTTGAGTAACTTTTATTTTTATATTTCATCCAATAAATTTTATGCATCGGTAGTCCCCTCGTTATTTTTCGTTCAGCCCAGTTAGCGAACAGCATTCGATGACTGGGCTACGTTCTCAGCCCAGTTACCGAACAACTACTGTAGTTGTTTACACTTATTTTTACCATGAAAGTTGACCTATATAATTTTGATATACATCCCTCCACCCCCCTACAGATTCTACCGGCCACCATCCTCCGCGGAGAAGAAGCTCAACTTCCTGGCGGCCACCTGGCAGAACCTGCCGTTCGTGCTGATCATGGTGGTCGAGCTGCTGCTGGCGCTCATCTTCTGGAACGCGTACGGCACGCTCGCCTTCATCATCACCCCGCTGCGCACGTGGTCGATCGTGCTGAACCTGTTCCTGTGGTACCAGTCGAAGAACCTGCCGGACAAGTGTCTCTGCTCGGCGGCCGCCGTCTGGTGTCCCCCGCCCGAGCACAAGCCCGCGTCGTCGCTTGGCCAGTAAAGGGGCCTTTATTTCAAAACTATAGTCACGTGCACCTGATGTATATCTTTAAGTAGGCAATTTGTTTTTTACGTTTACTTTTTATCGAAACGACTGAGCTAAGCCGAGGACAACGATGGACCTGCTGCTGAAAATGCTGTGTTTGTGTATTACTGAAGAAAAAGCTTTCTACCTTCCTGAAGGATGCTAGTATTTGTATGAATGTTTTTTAGTTTGTTACTTCTTTGTTGTTTATTTTTATTCTATTTTATTTTCGGGCATTTGCCGAGTGTAGCCTCGTGACCAGAACTATTCACCACCCAACCACCGAAACAATCTGCGTCTAAATGTGAAAAAAATATTACTAATATTGTGTAAAGTTACAAACAGAACGAAAACCAAGGTATAAAAGAGTGTGCAAAAAGAGTAAAAGTATTCTGCATGCACTAGCTAAGTGTGCTCTAATCTTAATATATATTATTGTATTGTATTTATACAGAAGAAATAGAAGCTACCAAATGTGTAACATTTAAATGCACCTCCTCTCTCATGTGTGTCACTATTCCGAAGAAAGAAAGATCCATTACAACATAATTCAATCTCAAAATCTCACCCACTTGGTATCAAAGTGAACGCAAAAACCATTTGAAAATCGGACATCCACTTTTCCCACGTCCCGTCCAATGAGATGTGCAGTACATTCGGGCACATTCTCCGTCTCCTTTTGAAAAGTGCAACACTTGGCAGGAAAGCTCTGTCATGATATGGGTTTTTGAGTGGGGGGATATTTCAAGGGCCAGCGCGCGCTTTCCGAGTACTTGTTCCAGTTCCACGTGTTCCAACTCTATAGCCTTAAAACGTCCTCCAATGGAATATGGTTCTCCCGTTATTCAAGCAGGGCTTTGCGAAAAATGCGTTGCTCATACTTTTGCTGCCATTTCCGGGCTTTGGCGTCGTGAGGAGTGTGGCGCGCTGCACTTTAGTGCAGTGATTACGGGCTTTTTGTTTCGCCTTTTTTTGCCCGATGTTTTGTGAAGAAGTGCTGCATTTGGAGGCGCATTATCTTTATGTCCTTGTGAGTAATTAGCGGCGATTCAGGTTTGTTGTCTGGTTTTAAGATGCAAATAGAATGAAAGGTTTTTGTGATGCATCAGATCTTTAAAGCTTTCGTTGCTTGAAAATCAAGAACTTAAGAACTCTACAATTTGTCGCTTGTGTGCTTTCTTGTAACATTTTTTCTGTAGAAAGATAGGACGTGTCACAAGATAGCACATAATTGACAAACTGGCGGTTTGGAATTTAGACAGTCTTGAACTGATATATTACCCTTTATCGGTTTCTCACATGGGTATAGTGCAAATTGATACACATGACACTTTTGCATCTAACTTTAATTGTTTGGAATTTTTTTTGAGTGCATAATTGACGAAGGGAGCGCGTGGTCGTAAAAAATATTCGGAGTGAAAAGTGATTTTTTTTGTGTGTGCCTTTTGTTTCGCATTTTTGTCGTGAATTGTGTGCTGCGAGGAGAAGATTGCCCTCTGAAAATGCAGCGTCATCAGTGCATAATTGACAAAGGGAGCGCGTGGTCGTAAAACATATTCGGAGTGAAAAGTGATTTCTTTTGTGATTTTCAAAGCCCTTTCTATATCATCGTTGATCGGAATGCACGGCGTCGGGTGGATTGTGTTTAAATTTTTCGAATAAAGTTTTATTTTTTTGCGGTGAAAAAGCCATTTCTATATAATGAACGAAAGACGCACTGACAATTTGGATCGTTGAGTTAATAGTGGAGCAAAATAACTGTGTGTGAGTGATTTTGTGTGTTAACCAGAAAGACCTTCCCATAGCATCGTTGCTCGGAAGGCTCGCCGACGGGTCTATTATGAAAGTCCTCCCCATAGCGTCGTAGCTCGGGAGGCATCGAAAAGCCAATACCTTATCCTACTAACCCAAAAAAATAATAATCACGTGATGCTTGAAGGAGATGCTGTGGATTCAACGGTCTCAAGCGGTATCAACAAGTATATAGCGAAAAACTATGTGCTTGATGAGTCTGCAACTTCAACTATCGGACTAACATTCCTCCCTTTCGTTGAACTGCAGGCTTCTTGGGAGGGCGCCGGTATTGACTAATAAAGTAGGGATCTTCAGAGGTTAAACAGTGAACGATGTTTGGCTCCCGCTGATCATTTTTGATTCATTGTTTAACTTCAGCTGATCTGTCAATAAC
Source organism: Culex pipiens pallens (assembly GCF_016801865.2). Classification (NCBI taxonomy): domain Eukaryota; kingdom Metazoa; phylum Arthropoda; class Insecta; order Diptera; family Culicidae; genus Culex; species Culex pipiens. Next base: position 106,950,646 of record NC_068938.1, read on the forward strand.
GGAGTAGCAGCTCATTGGCAGTCAACCATGCTCATGCTCATTTAATTGTTTGGAATTTTTCAATACCGTAAACCAGGGTGAGATTGATAGTCATTGAATTGCAACAGTTTTTAACAAAATTTGAAAAGCTGAAATAGTTAGTTAACTGTAATGAAGAAAACATTGATAACAAGTATTATTTAAATTCTCTCAAAGTGTCATGTTTTTGCTCAATGAAAATGAGTTTGAATTGGATTCTGTGGACAATTTTACACTAAGAACAGTTAAAATGAGTTTAAAAGTTAAAAGCAGACGTGCATCGGCTCTCAATAGCACTTGATAGTTTTTCTAAGGCCATGGCTTGGAAAAGGCACCATATCAATTTGTTTTGTGCCTAAAGTATGTTTTTTGCAATGCACTATGAGGTTCTGAACGATCGAAACCTTTATCTTCACTTATTCGCTAGTTTTAGTAATGAAGCGCTATTTGAGTGCTAAATAGCACATTTAGCACTTGAAATTTATGTGGTATTCAAATCACTATTATTTTTTTGCTAATCCAAATTGCATAGTGAACAACGATTATTAAAAGCATCGAAATAAAGCTTGTTTTGATGCACAGTGAGCAAAGATTTACTCTGCCGGTTTGCGAAGGCAATCATCTCAAAATGTGGTGAAGTGCTATTGAGTGCCGATGCACGTCTGGTTAAAAGTTTTAAGTGTTATTGAAAAAGAAATAAAACATATGCTCAGCTCGTAGGAATTTTCAGCAGAACAAGATTTTGCCCTACTCACCTCACTGAGGAAAGGCTATAAGGCTTTCTAGGCCCAGTGAAAAAAAATATAATTTAACCCAAAAATGACGAACTTCTCGTCACAGTGTCCTGATGCTAACAATGATCGAGCTCTGTCACAGCCCTGCGAAGTATGCTGGCTGTCATATCGGGAGGTCAGTAAAAAAACCAGCTAGAAGTCGCCTGACAAAAAACTTTTGCTAGAAAGAGATAGGAAACCTGATGCAAACAATCGTTCAGCTGTAATGTAAACATACTTTGAATGTATTGGTAAATTTATGACTAGAAAGCCTTATAAAATTATTCGAAAAATAAACATCACAATTCTTATTTCGGGTAGAAAATGCACATTTAAGTTTTTGGTACCAACCGAAGGTAAATAGGACCGCAAAATGCTAATCCAATTCTGATACATCTCAAGCTAAAAAAAAAATAATAAAATCTAAAACACTGTGATTGCCGAACAATAGTTTTCTCAACAATATCAATAGAGCTATCTACGTTCGCATGTATTGCGTGTATGTACACGATGGATTTTTAGGTTAAAATTTGTGGTCGCCAGCAAAAACAAATGGTAATCTAGTGTGCGTGAGATTGGGCTTAGATAACTCTATAGCCAAATTTCCATTTCTCTTCCACATTAGCACCTCAACCAATAGAATAATCAAATATAACCGCATAAAAACGATAAGAATTTGGACTGATGTGTGTAACGTCACACTAACGTATCTCGACTTTCATTTTGTGAAAGGGAAAAAGAAAAAGTTAGAGTAAAAGTTCTAATTCCGCCAATTTTAATTTGTTTTTAAATTGATTTCACGGATGTAGAAATTTTGTTTGCATATTTGTAGCTGTAATGTATAAAAAAAATAAACATAAAACATTCATTTTTTTAGACCCGCAGTGGGATAGTGTAACCTTTAAGGTTCCTTGAATCAAACGTTGTTATTTGTGCATGTCTATTTTTAAAGTATTTTTGTGTTAACGTTAATTTATTATTGTTCATGTTATATATGCATGCATAGTTTATTTTTAATTATTATTTTTTGAAAGCACACTACAAGTAAATGATTGAATATCTTAAATACACTTCAATAAGGATGATAACTTATGAGTGGGATCAAATTGTTGAACTGGTATAATCCACACCATACTTGGGTGTAAGCCAATACCCCAGGAACATCACAACTAGAGGAGAGTTCAGCCGATCAATATGAGCAGGTCAATACGTCGAGCTCGATTGCTAATATCCGACGAAGCACGATGGGAGCCGACGAGAAACCGAGAGAGGGAGGCTTCGTGGCGGCAAAATCACCATCGGTCATCCTCTTTTCCTTCTGGACGTTCTAGTGCGAAGTTCTAAAACACTCGGTAGATTCGAAAATTTTCTAAGTGTGGTTAGAAAAGCAAGTGGTTAAGTGAAGCTCGATTCCAAATTGATTCTGAGCAAACTGTGCAGCTTCAGGTAAAATTCCTAGAAGAGTTGGGCGAATTAAGGATTTTTGCTAATTTGCGGGAACGCTAACCTCTCTGGCGTCATGTGGCTTCCATATGACGACACGGCGAGCACATTTTTAGTATGCCCAAGCAGCATAGCGCAACATGCTAAAAACGTCTAAGTCCAGTTAAGTTACAACAAGGGAGCAACAATGTTGCAATTCTCAAAAATGTGACGTCGAAACAAAGTTCTTCATGAAATAGTTACCATTATTTTCTGTGGCAACAATTTGATTTTGTGTATTGATGCAACGTTTCGGTGACATTGTTGTACCAATGTTGAAACAAAACAAAAACTTACTTCATATTGAGCGGTAAATGTTGCGAATTAGTTGCAGCAAAGTTTCCTGGCTAATGCTAATTGTAAACATCGTCTGCCATGACATAAACACATCTTGAGTGGAAAAAAGCTATTTTGTGAGTTGGTCTTTTTGTTGCACGCATCAAACAAAATATATGAAGTTCACAAAAATTCTGTCCAAACGGACTTACAGTCAGAAGTATTGGGGCATGAAGAAGAACTTCCACGACTAAAATCGATAATTAGATACAACAGCAAATAACGAATTCAGATGGAATGATTATGCTGATTATGACGTCGAGGATTTCTCGGACAAATCAAAACTATTCTATGTGATTTTCAGGACGACCTCCGTAACACGCACGGCAAGCGTACTTGGGTGTCCCGAGCCGCCTACGCGGAGTCACTGAGCTTCCAGCCGTTGGTAGCCTTGCCCATTTTCCCGGCGAGACACTTCCACTGTTCCGGCCGTGGGCCCGGTACGTGACCCACAAGTCAACATCCTCGTTGGGGTACGGGACAGCCGAAACCAGCCTAGGGCTGATGGTACTCACTTCGCGGCGCTTCGCACCCCTTGTTTGTTCGCAAGGGGGAGAAAAACCACCTACCATGAATCATACGTTTTAGTTTCAATCTACGATTCTTGAAACACACCTTCCAAACAAAGTTCTTTTCCTATTAATATTGTCAACTCTGAACTAAAATGAGAACTTTTATTTCGTTTGACAGTTCTCTAGACAAATTGATGTTTGCAAATTTTATGTAACCATTATGTTACCACAGACAAACAGACGTGACTCTCCATACAAATTATTTTTGAAATCCATCGTCCTTCATCAAACCACCAAATCACGGCGACGCCAGCGCTGCCTGGTGAGCTTATGCCGAAGCGCAGCCCAAACACACCAATACAAACCCATTACTGTCATGTGTCATGTCAGTGTATGCGTGAGACAATCAAGCCTTAACGATTGTAAACATTAACAGCTGTTTCGACATAATTTTGTTGTTGCTGATCATCAGTAACAAAATCAAAATAAATAAATCAAGATCGACGGCCGAAAATGACGGTGGGTCGGTTTAACGGTCGGTTCCGTTTCCAATGGCAGAACCTCATGAGGCAAATCATGCGGCAGCACCTGCAGCAATGCACGACAAAAACAATGACAGAGACCACACCACTGGTCCTCCCCGTTGCTTGCATGTTCCGTCTAAGATTCCTCCTCCACCGAAAACATGAACCATTACATCTGACATCAACATCAACAAGATATCCCGGTCACGAAAACACCAGTAGTGGCCGCCGGAATAGGAAAATCCAATTAAAAACTAACAGAATTGATCCCCACGATGGGCATTTGGAAACATCTGCGGGGAACGTGTCCACGGCGCAATTAAGTTGCCAGCCAACAAAACCAAATTTGAATTTGGGCCGAATGAGACGAAAAAAGTCGCGAAGAGTGGCGCTCACGATCGACGCAACATCGTCAAAATGCCAAAAGGACGACCAGCAGCAGCAATCTGAGCAGCAGGATAAGCAGGTTGCTCCGAAAGAGATGACTCCACCACAGGATCCGGCTTTCTCCGCAGTAGCGGGCGCCTCAGTAGCAGCCTCGACTTCGGCAGGCAGTGGAGCAGGCCTATCTGGTTAATAGTGGGGTAAAAGTATGCCTTCGCTAGTCAGTCGCTCATCTGACTCTGGCCGAAACTTCCCCAAATTTGACCCGCAAAGTCTGGGTAGTGGATCACCGTTGGAATTTCTGAATTTTATAATATTTTTTTTTGTTTTCATTTGCTGCCTCACACGTGCTCACGCGCAACTTAAAAACAAAAACACACGCATCACACACAATGAGAAAAGACGGGCGAGCTGTCACGATAGCAGCGCCATCAGCGCCGGGTGAGTGGATGCCGAAACAAAATTGAATTTGAAATAACCGTTTTTGGAGGACGATGGTTCGGCACTCGAGTGTCCCGTCTGTTTGTCTGTGATGTTACCACAACGTAACACAAATTTTGGTGTTGGATACTTAACTTCAACATTGTTGCTACATATCTGAAACGTTGTTGCAACATAAGTGAAGGTTGGCAATTTGCTCAGAGAGAAGTAAGCAGGGACGTACTTAGGGTGAATGATTTAGAAATCATATCACATTTATTAAAAAAAATCTAAATCTCACAGAAAACAGAATAATATTACTAAAGTCTAGTATGAAGTAGAGGGAGAGCGTGTAATTTGCACCACTAAGGGAAAACTTTGATTGAATGATGTTTGCAAAATATTGAAGAAATCACGACAGGATTTTTTTAAGTTATTAGAAAAATAAAAAATGTGATTATTGAAATTACAAGTCAGCATTTCACAAAAACATTGGAAAATTCATTATAGAGCAATTCTAGCTCAAACCAGGAATTTTTCAGGCACTTTTGTACCTGAGCCTCTCCGATTTCAATGAAACTATTTAGAAAACTGGGCGATCATGGCCAATGTACCTCTATGTGTTCCGTAAATTGTATACTGACATTAGCATGTCCCAAAAAAAACAAGAAGTCGAGTACAAATACGATTTACGAGATACGTAGAGCTACATCGGCTTTGATCGTTCAATTTTCACAGCGGCGAGTTGGCCGTGCGGGTTGGGGCGCGGACTTAGTAAGCTAGATATAACTATCGCCGGTTTGATTTTTTTTGGGATTACATATATATTTTCCTAGCGTCTGCCAGATGTAAATTACACATTATTAGAGGTAAAATTAAACCTTTTTTCTGACATAGAAGATGTACCCCTTTTAAGATGAAATTTTACCATGATTTTTTTTTACTTTGTAGCCTAAGATGTTACAAAAAGACTCACGAAAAGTACAGGATGATATGTCTCTACTAACAAAATACAAAAATCATTTACTGAAACTGTTTTTTAAGCTGTCTAAATGTAAAAAATTCAAAAGTCGATTTTTCAAACAATTTTATATAAGAGTCTCCATATTGACCATTGTCCTATTTCCAATCCTTGTGAAGATGCAGCGATTTTAAAAATAAAAATGTTGAAAAATAGTTTTTTTGTGGATTTGCCAATTTCTATATGACAGACTTGATGTTTCAGTATATAGTTCTGAAATAAATGGAATAAGTTTTTTTCCAAAATAAATAAAAAATAAAAGCTTGAGCAGTTCTTTCTAAAAAAAAATACTAATGTGTGTTTTGGACCTTTTTAATGTAGTTGATTGATTTTAAACTGTAATCAAATATAAGAATTACTCACAAGGACAACCGGCGGATTAGCATCGAGCTGTATTTTACACTTTTGACCATATTGTGAGTGTTGTTTCTATTGTTGTTTTTCTTCAAATTTTGTTCAAATTGTTTATTTTGCACTAAAAGTGCTTGAAATCCCTGTCAACATTTCTTAAAGAGAAATTGACAACATTGGAAGATATGTTGATGGCACTCAGTAAACTTCATTTTTTTAAGTAGAAACCTAGCACAAGAGATAGCCACGATACGTGGGTTGCACTTTATTGCACAACAATCTATTGTAAGTATTTATTTGGGTACTTAAAAAAGTATTCTTTCCTAGTTTGCATAAAAACAAAAATTTTCTTATTGTTGATTTTATTAAAGGTTCCTGAATACACCCCTGTGCGTACAAAGCGCCATGATGCTAGATAGGAAAAAATACTTTATTATACAATTTTCAACTATTTAAACCCATTTTTTATAACGTTTCGTTACAGAACTGACATTCTATGTAACTTGCATTGAAACCCAGATAATTTTCAGATATATTAGCCAACTTTTTTTTATATCGATACTTAAAATAGCTCCAGAAAACATAGCAAATTTTTAAAAGAGTAAGGGCGCATGAAAAAATCACGAGTAGAATGAAATTTTACTCGGTAAACATGAAATAGCCAAACAAATAGACCTTCTATACATTTAAGAAAATCAATTCAGTTTGCTGTTGACGAAAAATACGGTAGCGTTATTTTTCAGACTTATCCATTTTTGTTTTGCTGGGATATCGAAGCGGAAACATTTTTATTCAGAAATTAATTAGAAGTTTGTTGCGCTTGAAACTTGGCTTGAAATCATTTAGGCTGCACGTTTGATTTCAAGCAACCAAAAATTTCACCAATATGGTGACATATTTGCATCATATTTGTTACATTGTTGCAACACCATCAATGCCTCCTACAAAAATTACCATCGCATAGGAAACATTGCCGCAACACGTTCACAACTATCTGGCTATTGTTGCCAATCGCGTTGTTGTCGTGCGCTTTTTTTGTCGCCAGAAGTGTTGCAAATATGTTGCCTCAGCGATTTTGGATTGTTTTGAATTAGTTGCAAATAAGGCTTGGCAACAATAATTGCTGCTTGGGTGTGTTACTAAAGTTCCTCTATCTTCGTCTTAGGACCTTTTTTGTTTCCTTGGTTTAAGTGGAATTCCGGGTTGATTGCCGGTAATTCCCGCAAGCAACATACCCGGACACTGCGGTGCCCGGAAGTCGCACTTTTGGTCTCTCCCTAGTAACATTTTTAAACTTACAGGTTTTATCATGGTTCTGGAAACCTTCATACGGCCTATATGGGCTTTTATGGCCTACTTAAAACCTAAAATGTTACTAGGGCTGCTACGAAGCTTGCGCTGAGTAGCATCAACGTCAAAGAGACAACGCTTCTCACTCGGATTAAAGCATCCTAATCGTCAAGTGCCCTTCCGCCGGAACTACCCACGGTACGACCGGTTCAACAAAGGAAGAAGACGTCCAGGGGTGTGATCGAACACCCAAATAGCTTGCAGTAGCTGTACACAGAAAAAAATAATGTAAATTTGGAAGCTGTAATTTTGGAAGGTTGAATATTACCACTTTTATGATGTAATTTTACCTCAATTTAGACTGAAAAAGTGACATTACACCAGAAAAGTGGTAAAATTACACATTTCCAAAGGTAAAATTACACCTTTTTTCTGACATAAAAGATGTACCCCTTCCCAGATGTAATATTACCATGATTTTTTTTTCTGTGTACCTACACGAGCTGACGGAGCAGCATACCCAGCCACAACCCAGAGGTCCTGCGCTATTGCTCTAACGCGTGGACCTATCCAGCAAACAATTTGGCGCAGCGCGCTAGCCGTTGCTTTGCTGGGAACCCCTGCATGATCCCGCCTAGATCACCAGTACCTGCCTGCCGCTAGATGAGCGGCGGTCCCTGTTCCAGCGGCGGCCCTGTCCAGCGCGGACGTGTTAGCCAAAGACCCGCCACGTGGACGCACCACGTGTACACGATCGTTCGAGGCCTCGACAAACGGATAAATCCGGGTAAGACAAACTTGTGAAAACTCTATGTTTGATTCCTTTTGCCTAAGAGTAGTAGTATAGTAGTGCGCATGTGGGTCAGAATAAACTGTGCAAAATATGAACAAATTGTGTTTACTTTCCTCACTGATCTGTTACTGACATTGCGAATGCCGACCCTTTGATTAGATTCTAGTTTGCTTATACTGAGCTAGGCCGCCGTTCTTGCTTTGTAACATCAATTTGGACTTAAGGGTCAAAAGTTACAGCCATTTTAAGATAAAAAAAGATGCAAATTTAAAACTTAAATATCTCAAAAAGGCGCAGGCCAAATATTAGGCGTCAGGTTGCATTCGAAAAAGGGGCTCTAGCACTACAAACGCTGAAAAAATCCCAGGGATATTTTTCTTTAAACTCGAGATATCTTCATTTGAAAATGTATAATTTTCAAGGGTAAAGTGTATGGGACCAGCCTAACGAAATTCGAAAATTGTCCAACTATATGTTTTTTCCAATCCATCTAAATCTGTCCTCAGAAATTAGCCAAAGTGTCAAAAATGGATTATTGTCATATTTTAGATTTTCTATGTACCGTAAACTGGGGTGACTTTGATAGCCCGGGGTGACATTGATAGAAATTTGATTTGGCCACTAATTTTGATACAACCAATGTAACAGTCATGTTTTTGCATATATGTTCGATAATAAGCTATCCCTTAATGTTGCCGAGCTCCTGTGGTCTAATGGTTACAGGTTTCGCTTTACGAGCGGAAGATCGTGGTTTCAAACCCACATGGCTCGGCACATCCTTTCCCCTGTACTCTTCACATGTATAAGGACCAACTGTTCTCTGTATAATTGCCCTACAGAGCTCCACGGCCCGATCGCAAAAAGTGCTTTGAAGGGACGAGTTTTCCAGAAACCAGAACTTAAGGGCTAGCTGGGTATAAGTAAACGTGAAATGTGCACTTCGGTTCTAGCGATACATTTGGACAGTACAGAGTGGAAAAGGCAGAGCCAAAGAGGATTGAAAAAAAAAACATTCAAACCTCTTCGGTGGCGAAGTTACGGCAGTGGATCGCTCGACACACTCGCTCAACAATAGCGTGTGTGCGTGTCCCATCTGCCTAATAACAGAAGAAGCCTTTGTGATTCTATAAATAGAATTGCAAGTCCGCAATAGATCTAATTCCTGGTCGCAGTGGATAGTGGCATCAAACAAAAAAAAAATCCCTTAATGTTTGCATACTCAAAATCGATTTTTTGACACTTTGGTTCAATTCTGAGGGCAGATTCAGATTCAGCGGGCAATATTACATGAAAAAACATATATAGTTGGAAAATTTTCGAATTTCGTTAGGCACTTTACCCTTGAAAATTAGACATTTTCAAATGAAGAGATATCTCGAGTTTAAAGAAAAATACATGCCGGCGAGAGTCATATTCAGATTACCAAGTACGCGCTCCAACCCTCTCGGCTATCTCGCCGCTGTGAATATAGTTGGATCTTCACCGATGTAGCTGTACACAGCTAAAAAAGTAGTAATCCAGCTGCGTGTTAAAGGCCTGGGTGTAAAATAAATATTGAATTATTTTATGCAATTTTATGTGATTTTACACCCTGAAATATGTAGCCCATCAGTATGGAAAACCTACTTGACCGAAATGTCAAGCTCATATATGCGTTCATTCTTTCTATTCTTCGTCGGTCTGATGGCAGAGTGGGCTAAGGCGCCAGTCCATACTGTTGGTGCTGGGTTTGAATCCCGTCGTCTGCAACTTTTTTTTTGTGTTCGTAAAAATTGTACATGCAGTGTGTAATATTAAGTGTTTATGTTGACGAAGGTGATGTGCATGCTTTTGCATGCGATTTTACCATCGGATTTTTTGCTGTGTAGGTTCCCCATACATCGTGGGCAGTTAACACAGTATACGATGTACGGAAAATCTACTGTTACATTTGCATTGATCCTATCACTTTCATAGCGGCAAGATAGCCGAGCGGGTTGGGGCGCGGACTTGATAATCTGAATATGGCCGGAATGATGTTATTTTTGGGGTGAGCAGACCTAGATTTTTTTCATCGGTACATGCTTATTGTGTACACGTTTTCTTATACAATATTACATGCTTTTGCTTACAAAGGTGATGTGCATGCTTTTGTATGCGATATTACACAGATTTTTTTTACTGTGTGCCTTTTCGTAATTTGGTCGCAGAAGGCGTAGATTACGAGATAAAATTTTGGTGTTTTCGATAAAGTTGCTTGGATTGGCCCAAAACCACCCCAATTGTGAACCGCCCTAATTTTGAACCAAACCAAAAGTTGCCCTTTTCCATTTCCGTAGAAACAGTTCAATCGAGGTTTTTAAGCGAAGATGGCGTTCGAATGGTGAACGCCCGAAATGTCAAAATCGCGCAGTGGTACCAACATTACGGAACAAGTGTGCCATGGCATGACAGCCACATTTTTTTCTAATGTTGGTGCTACTGCGCGATTTTGACATTTCGGGCGTTCACCATTCGAACGCCATCTTCGCTTAAAAACCTGGATAGGGCGAATCTGCGTTTGTAAACAAGCAGTCTGTCCCCCTCTTACTTAACGTGATCTGTCACTTGAGCATAAGGGATAGACTGCTTGTTTACAAACGCAGATTCGCCCTATTGAACTGTTACTACGGATTTGCAACAACTCTTCTGAAGACACCAAAGCTCCAAAACGTCACCATTTTTCGGAAAATCCATTTCCACTTAATTTTGAGTTTTGGACCACTGTGCATTGTTTATCTTCAGCTGATCTGTCAAAACGGAGTAGCAGCTTATTTGCATTCAACCATGCTCATGCTCATGCCTGAAAATGCACTTTTAAGTTTTTGGTTTTTGGTGAACCTAGTTCCTAAAACAGCTGCCGAAATTTTACAATGATACAAAATGCCTTCGTTAGTCAAGGGGCAGCCCTCAAACACCTTTAAAAAAAATTGCCGATTTCGTAGAGAACTGCTTAAAAAGGAAATTAGGAAATAAGGCAAATAAAAAAAATGGTGTTTTAAACAGTAAAGCTAATGTTGAGTGAACCTTTTCCGTTCATTGTTTTCCTTGCAATCATCTTCAATATTATCTGTCATCATCACCATTTGAAACATATGGGGCAACATTTTTCCTCATTCTTGACTTTCAAATGCACCGCATTATTGCACACAGCAGTTGAAGAGAAAGAAAAGCTGAAAGGAAAACCGCTCACGTTAGCACAAAATCAGGGTGTGAAGAAAATTATGTAGCACAACTGATGCTCCATTTGTTTGCCATTTTATAGGGTGGGTGTTCCTGTTTCCATCATTGAAACGTTTCGAAACGAACCGTTTGGCAAAAAGTTCCTTCAACCCTACAAGACCAACCACAGGGATGACGTAAACCGGCGAGGGGCCGAGAAGTCAAGTCAAAGGGGGAACACGTAATATTTCGTGAAATGAAAAATAAGTTGCAAATGAACAGTCACTTTGGCTGACATTTCAGCACTGGTTCATTTTTTCACTTCTTGTTTCTTGCACTTGTTCATTTTTCTATAAGCATCCTTACGACGAGCCACCAAGTCCCGTTCTGTGGTGGTAAAAGGCGTGGGAGATGCCGTGCAGTGTTCTTTGGGTTGTTTCAGCATTACCAGTTGCACTGTGGAATAAAAAATGCTTAAGTTACAAGCTTAATTTTCAGAATTTGAAAAAAGGATTGCACAATGATTTTTGACATCATCATGAAGTAGTTCCGTTGCCGAAAGATCTTAGAAAATGCAAAAATAGAAGATATCATGATTTATTTTATTAATATTCAAAGAATAAAATATAAGTTTTTCATAGTTTTCAAACATCGTTTCGATTTTTTAGAATATTTCGTTTTTTCTCAATCAATGTTTTGATTTCATTATTTAAGAAAAATATTACAAAATAGATGTAATTTTTCTTATTTAATTTTGCCCATTTTTCTACTACCAAACTCCTACTGTGCAACCTTAAGGTCAAAGCATTGGGGAGTAGCAGCTGTTAGTTATGCTGGCAGCATTCGGGCCAGGCTGAGAGGGATGCTTATTGTGCAATCACGTGCGCCCTGGCACACGACGACTGCTGCAACCACATGTCTTCAGAGTCTGTCTTGTGGGTGTTGGGATGGTGGTGATGGTGAAAAAAAGCCAAAAACTGGCGTTTTGGCTTGTGCTGTTCGCCAGAAAGTGTTGGCGGGAGTATGTCTTCATGCAAAAGGATGTTCTATTCTTCTTCGCGTTACAAAAGGGGAATTGGTAAAATTGCATGGTTTGCAAGAAAAGTGAATAAAAACTATGATGTGCTCATGAGGGGGAAAAATTTGCCACCATTTGTGCCATTTGTGGAACTAATTTGAACTGTCACGGGATGATGTATGGATTTTCACACCTGTTGTTTTAACCACTGCGATGTTTGCGTGAAATATTGGCATTTTTTGATATGCATCTTTAAAGTACCGTCATCAGCGGCGAATTGGGACAACTGTTTTTGCCTTGTTACTGCACAGTATTTGGATAATATTTATTGGTTTCGCTTAGAACAGATACAGATTAACAAAAATAGTGAATCGATTTCCAAATTTCATGCTTTTGAGTGATCTAAAACCTATTGTCCCTGTTCAGACAGGAGTCCCGATTCACCCCAGATGACGGTATCATAAACATATTTTTAATAACGTATAAAACTAGCACAAGCTTATAGAATCAAACAATTTGGCTTTTCAAATAAAAAAAAAACATGTTGTTAAGTTGATACATTGAATATGAATATGAATCAATTTTTACCGATAGAAGATTCGAAAAACACTGACTCGACACAGTCCCCCAACAACTTGCGGGGGAAAAGAGGGGTTCATTCAAGTTTTATAAAAATATTGTTAAGACTATGAATCTAGTCCAGGGGTTCCAAACTTTTTGAAAATTGATTCATAATCTGTACATTCAAACCCCGATGGCTTGAGACCAACTGTTGTCAAACGAACGGGGTCACTTTTTGGTTTGACACCCCTTTTACACGGAGTTCACACACACACACACACACACACACACACACACACACACACACACACACACACACACACACACACACACACACACACACACACACACACACACACACACACACACACACACACACACACACACACACACACACACACACACACACACACACACACACACACACACACACACACACACACACACACACACACACACACACACACACACACACACACACACACACACACACACACACACACACACACACACACACACACACACACACACACACACACACACACACACACACACACACACACACACACACACACACACACACACACACACACACACACACACACACACACACACACTACCAAACGTTTGTTTTGATAGTATGCGTGAGCACAGTGCACAGTGGTCCAGATCGCAAAATTAAGTGGAAAATGGATTTTCCGAAAAATGGTTAAGTTTTGGAGCTTTGGAGTCTTCAGAAGAGTTGTTGCATATGGAAAGGGGCAACTTTTGGTTTGGTTGAAAATTAGGGTGGTTCACGATTAGGGTGATTTTGGAAATCTTACTTTACAGGAATATTTTTGGGAATTTTTTCGTCTTCTAGAAAGTTGACGGGCTTGCCAATCCAAGCAACTTTGTCGAAGACACCAAAATTTTATCTCGTAATCTACGACAAAATATATAGAAAGCATCTGAGCAAACCTTCAAAAATCAGTTTTTTTAACGTGGAAATTCAGGGTTAAGTTTTAGAGAAAAGTGGTATTCGGAGCACTTTTAGAACTCTAAAAAACAAACATTTTTATTATCTGACAAGTCAATTTGGACTTAAGGGTCAAACGTTACAGCGATTTTAAGGTAAAAAAGATGCAAATTCAAAACTTAAATATCTCGAAAAGGCGCAAGCCAAATTTTAAGCACTAGGCTGCATTTGAAAGAAGAGATCCAGCACTACAAACGCTGAAAAAATCTCAGGGGTGTTTTTCTTTAAACTCGAGATATCTTCATTTGAAAAAATGAAAAAAATGATAATTTTACATGGAAACCCAAAATATGACCAAAAAACGATTTTTCGACACTTTGGGTCAATTCTGAGGGCAGATTCAGATTCAGCGAACAAAATTACATGGAAAAACATATATTTGGACAATTTTCGAAATTCGTTAGGGTGGTCCCATAAGGTTTTCCCTTGAAAATTAGACTTTTTCAAATGAAGATATCTGGAGTTTAAAGAAAAACACCCCTGAGATTTTTTCAGCGTTTGTAGTGCTGGATCTCTTCTTTCAAATGCAGCCTAGTGCCTAAAATTTGGCTTGCGCCTTTTCGAGATATTTAAGTTTTAAATTTGCATCTTTTTTACCTTAAAATCGCTGTAACTTTTGACCCTTAAGTCCAAATTGACTTGTCAGATAATAAAAATGTTTGTTTTTTAGAGTTCTAAAAGTGTTCCGAATACCACTTTTCTCTAAAACTTAACCCTGAATTGCCACGTTAAAAAAACTGATTTTTGAAGGTTTGCTCAGATGCTTTCTATATATTTTGTCGTAGATTACGAGATAAAATTTTGGTGTCTTCGACAAAGTTGCTTGGATTGGCAAGCCCGTCAACTTTCTACAAGACGAAAAAATTCCCAAAAATATTCCTGTAAAGTAAGATTTCCAAAATCACCCTAATCGTGAACCACCCTAATTTTCAACCAAACCAAAAGTTGCCCCTTTCCATATGCAACAACTCTTCTGAAGACACCAAAGCTCCAAAACTTAACCATTTTTCGGAAAATCCATTTTCCACTTAATTTTGCAATCTGGACCACTGTGCAGTGTAAAAAGTGGCAGTTCGTCACTTTTTAGTTTGACTTTGACCAACTAACGGGGTACAAACTAAAAAAGTGTCAAACGAAAAAGTGACCAACCACTGGGGCTTTCAATATTATCACTTATTAGAAAATTATTTTTTTTGGCCTTTATTTTTTTAGCAGCATGTCAATTTCATAACATTGAAGTAGAGCGTTTCCCGGGGTTACTAAATTCCCGGGAAACGGGAAATTTTCAACAAATTTCCCGGGAAATCCCGGGAATTCCCGGGAAAATTTCAATTTATCGAAAATTATTTTGATAGTGTTTCTGATCAATCTTTTGAAATAAAATTGTATAGAACAGCAACTATAATGGTCAAAATGAGTGTGAGGATCAATTAATGGCTTGACTACTTGTGAAAAATCATGCAACTTTGAGAAAATATATAAACTTTCTAATTTACATGCCGTCTTTTTTTCAGATCAATGCTTAAAATTGCTTTGTAATTTTTCTCAGTGACCATAAAGTTAAAATGAAAAAAAAATCATGCAGAAATTTTGTTGGTCATGGCAAATAACTTATCTCAGAACAAGTATTTTCAACTTGTGAATAAATAATTAATCATTGAATTAACCTTAAAAATCTAATTTCTAGCACTTTTTAACATGAAACGCTAATTCATGAAATAACAACCCAAAGTTTTCAAATATTTGGAGCGTATTTTTGAAATATAGTTGCATTCTTTGGGTAAATTTATTATGTTACGAAGTTATTTTTTAATGGTCTTTCATGGTTTTATGATATGATTTTAGTTATATGGTATTTAGCCTAATAAATTAACAAGATTAAAATAAGTTTGAGTATTTAAAAGTGGATGAAATTAAATGATATTTTTTTCATATTTAACTCAAATGTTTCAAATGATATTACAAAAAAAACGTTCATTCCATAACAGCGTAATTTTTGTTGTCAAACATATAAGCAAACAATATTCCTAGTGGTGAATGCTTCAGAAATAAAAATCATCTAAATTAAATCTTGACATGAAATTTACAGACAAGCTGATTAGTTTAATATGAACAGTAGATTGATATAAATAAAATCAAATCAAGTTCTCCAATTATTATTTTTTGTAAAATTGTATACTTCTGATTGTATTTCGGGAATTCCCGGGAAATTCACAA
Organism: Culex pipiens pallens; assembly: GCF_016801865.2. Classification (NCBI taxonomy): domain Eukaryota; kingdom Metazoa; phylum Arthropoda; class Insecta; order Diptera; family Culicidae; genus Culex; species Culex pipiens. Next base: position 106,966,544 of record NC_068938.1, read on the forward strand.
ATTTCCCGGGAAACGGGAAATATTTTTTTCCGGGAAATCCCGGGAATTCCCGGGAATTTTTTTCCCGGGACGGGAAATTGGACGCTCTACATTGAAGCTTCACGGCAATTTCACGGTACCGTCATCTGGGGTGAATCGGGACTACAGTCTGAATAGGGACAGCAGGTTTTAGAGTACCCAAAATCTTGAAATTTGGAAATCGATGCACCATTTTTGTTAATCTGCATCTGTTATATCCGAATCCAAAAAAAATAACCAATTAGGGGAAATATACCCATTTTAATCACTCTAAGCCGTTCGACCAATTCTCATCACTTTGCCGTTTTCCGCTATTAAATCAACATTTACAGATATTTCAACAATTGTGAGTTGCTTGTTCACTTTAATTCGAGCTATTTATAACTTTGGAACAGTCAAAAACACTTTTTGAAAGCCGTAATTCATGAACAAAGTGCTGATAGGCCGATAATAGAAATAGGCTGAAAAAGGGTATAGTTCCCCTATTGTGCATTGACGAGGCTAAAACAGTTGTCCCAATTCACCCCATGTGCCCCGATTCACTCCGACGGTATCCTAAAACGACGGTGTCCTAAAATCTGCTTAAAATTAACAAAAAAATATATTTTTAAAGAAAAGTTGTGTAAATGAAAGCTCCTGAAAAGGTTAGCAAAGGTTAGCAATAGTTTAAGATACAAAATATCTACTATTTTGCAAGTCCTGAGACAATAAGTAACTATTTAACAAATCCAGAAATGTTGTGAGGTTGTTTTGGAGGCCAGCTATTGCCTAACACTTCGAGGTGTGTGAAAAAGCTTCCTGAAGCTTAAGAATTAGCAAAATAGTTCAAACTGAAACAACATATTAAATGAACAATCCCACCCCAATAACGGAAATTTTTAGGGTATTTTTTGACTCGACCCTTTCCAATTTCAACGAAACTTTGTTGACATATTATCCTACGCTTATATAAGCCATTTTTGTGTATATGAAGTCAGTTGCACTCGAGAGTTAAATTTTAAAAAGGGCGAACGTTTTTTTTTAAATATGTTTGTATTTTGTTATATAAATATTGCGGCACATCCAAAGTTAAAGAACGAGGGGATAGTCCTCACGAAAAGAAACGTGGGGAAAGTGCTATTTTGCGAGAGTATAGTCCTCTTGCGTGTTCATTCGTTCATTGAAACAGTTCATCATATTGAGTGGCTTATATGGACAATTGACCGCCACTTAGTCACCGAACCATGGTGGCCCACACGGCAAAGGCACGGTTCAATATGCCGAAGGTCTTGGGTTCGAGTCTCGGTTCCGGTACTAACTACATAAAGAGCGGATCAATGCATCTGAAGACTGCAATGATTTTTGTCGAAATGCATCAATTATCTTATTGGACATAACATCCAAAGTGTCAACTTCGGCTAATTGATGAAGTTCACTGGTGCTGAACCTGGGAGGAAGTTTCAGAATCATTTTCAGAATTTTGATCTGAATCCTCTGAAGTTTTTTCTTCCTGGTTAAGCAACAGCTTGTCCAGATCGGCACAGCATAAAGCATGGCAGGTCTGAAAATTTGTTTATAAATTAACAGTTTATTCTTGAGACAAAGTCTAGAATTCCTGTTTATAAGTGGATACAAACATTTAATATATTTGTTACATTTAACCTGGATACTTTCAATGTGATCCTTGTAAGTAAGGTTTTTGTCAAAAGCAAGTCCAAGATATTTCACTTGATCCTCCCACTTTAAATTTACCTCATTCATCTTTATAATGTGATGACTTTTTGGTTTAAGAAAATCAGCCCTTGGTTTGTGAGGGAAAATAATAAGTTGAGTTTTTGCAGCATTTGGAGTAATTTTCCATTCTTTCAAATAAGAATTGAAAATATCCAAGCTTTTTTGTAATCTTCTTGTGATGACACGAAGGCTTCTACCTTTGGCGGAGATGCTTGTATCATCAGCAAAAAGTGATTTCTGACATCAGAAGTAAACATATTGTATAAAATTGGACCCAAGATGCTTCCTTCCAGCACTTACAGGTAGTTGATCAGATTTGTTGTTCTGATAACATACCTGCAGAGTACGATCCGTCAAATAATTTTGAATAATTTTCACGATATAAATCGGAAAATTAAACCTTTTCAATTTCGCAATCAAATCTTTATGCCAAACACTGTCAAATGCTTTTTCTATGTCTAGAAGAGCAGCGCCAGTAGAATAGCCCTCAGATTTGTTGCTTCGAATCAAATTTGAAACTCTCAACAGCTGATGAGTAGTTGAATGCCCAAGGCGAAATCCAAACTGCTCATCAGCGAAAATTGAATTTTCATTAATGTGCGTCATCATTCTATTAAGAATTATTCTTTCGAATAATTTACTAATAGATGAAAGCAAACTAATGGGCCGATAGCTCGAGGCTTCAGCAGGATTTTTATCCGGTTTTAAAATCGGAACTTCTTTGGCATTTTTTCAACTACTGGGAAAATATGCCAAATCAAAACATTTGTTGCAAATTTTGACCAAGCTACTTAAAGTTGCTTCTGGTAATTTTTTTATTAAAATGTAAAAAATGCCATCCTCACCAGGGACTTTCATGTTTTAATTTTTTTTTCATAATAGATTTTATTTCATTCAGATCCGTATTAAAAACTTTATCTGATGAAAATTCTTGTTCAGCAATATTCTGAAATTCTATTGAAATTTGATCTTCAATAGAACTCAACACAATTATGTTGAAATTATGAGCACTCTCAAACTGCTGAGCAAGTTTTTGAGCTTTTTCCCCATTAGTTAATAGAATATTATCACCATCTTTTAAAGAAGGGATTGGTTTTTGAGGTTTCTTAAGAACCAAAAGGTGAAGCTTTGTGATCTGCACAAAATGGCGTTCTTAACTCAATTTGGCCCAAAATGCACTTACGACAAGCTAGCATGACGGTGAAGTCAACTTGGAATTGTGTAGAGTAAAGACAGAAGTAATTAAGTATGCGGTGCGTTTCGCTTTGAAAAATTGTTAATAAGATAATAATAAGTTAATAAGATGGTTGCAAATTGCTTTAGAAAGAAGGTTGTCAATCAAAGCATGAATGTTTTTGCTTGTTTCGGCACAAAACGTGTTATCAAAGTAGACAACGGAAAAAGAAAGAATACATTCAGTTCAACAACTTTGAAAGTAGTGTGGTCAAATTGTCATTCTTCACATGGTTTTCTAATTTTAGCATTGTGTCTTTTTCCATTCTACCACTTTGTGACTATGGTTAAGCTCCCTTTTCCTTTTTTTGTGATTTCACCAGAAAAGATACTTATTCACACATCTAGACCCCCCCCTTCCTCACCCAACACACTCCCACTCACACATGTGCCTGCACTAGGGTGCCCAGAAAAAATGACCCCCTGCTCCACAAGCGGAAAACAGTTTTTTAGGTTATTTTAAGCATCTGTGTAAATTTTGAGCGAATTTGGTTAGGATTAACCCATTGATACTCGAGCCTAAAGTTGCCGAAAAAAATGTTTTTCATACAAAAATGACTTTTTTAAATCGCTAATAACTTTTCAGGATCGAGTTTTACAGCTTTGGCATGTTCTACAAAGTTGTAGAGCATTAAATTTACAATAAGAATCTCACTTTTGAGAATATTTGGATGGAAGTAGCGCGCCTTGCAGACCAAAACGTGAGAAAATTGGGTTTTTCATACATTTTTTCGATTTTTCCCATACAAACTTCACCTTCGAGTATCAATGGGTAAATGTTGACCGATTTTGCTCATATTTGGCCCAGAGTCCTAAAATAGCTCAAGGAACAATATTCAGCTTGTGGAGCGAGGTTTTGAGAAAAAGTCCCATATTCTGGGCACCTTAGCCTGCACACACCACCTTCCGGTTCGCTCGACCGACAGACAAAACCCAATTCGTATAATGCAAAAGTTGTTTTCTGGTCTTATGCATTGTCGGTTGGAAAAAAGGAACTTCCTGAAAAAGAGAGGAGTAGGACACACCATCTGGTGCAACTCTCTGCGACGGGATTTCGTGTCCGTCCACGAGTGATGGCAGTTTGAGGGTGGACTATGTTTTGTCTCCAGAAACAAATGTATCTTGGTTTGCTGCATGGACCGAAATAAAAAATGTGTGGGAAATAAGATGCGGAGACAATCGGGTATTGCATTGAGGAGAGTGGTGATGGGTTCAGTTCGTTGCGACAAGAATATTAAATAGTTTTCAGATTGTTTGAATTTTTCATTATTTGTTGGCAATGTGTGACAAGTATTCCTGATCGTTATTCGTTATTTTTACTTGAAACAAGGCACAAACCAGGAAAATCCCTCGCTGATTTGGCGATGGATCCCCTTTCTTTGTAAGTAATGTTTTTTTTTACTAAACCTGTACAGATTTTAAAACTGACGTCAAATTTGACCGGCTTCCAAACATGCGAAAAATTTAGCACATTTCTTCGTTGAAATCATCCAAACAAAAATCCTCCAACCACATGCCCATCAAACAGATCCAAGGAATTCTCATTATTCCACACCCGCCAAAGAAATCTGCATGACAAGCTCGAAAGAATCTAGCTACTGCTGCTCGAGTGCCAAACCAAAACCTCTTCTCTTCATTCCCGAAGAAAGCCACAATTCTGCTCGCGTGCCTGCCACTATAATGCTACAATAGGGCTGAATTCCAGCAACTGGACTGTCGTCGTCCAACTATTCAGTGGATATGTTGTCACTGTGGCTTTGGCCGAAAATCCCGCTCCTTGGCCAGGCGGAGCAGCAGCAACTTTCCTCCATTTACAAGTCCGAAATATCCAATAACCGTAAGAGCGTATAACACTGAATAATAACCAAAGACGGCAGGGCATTCCGCCGGGCATTATTGTGCTGTGATCTGTCCTCCTGCGTGGCTACCCCCGGTTCGCCGCCGGTTCGAATATATAATATCGAAGGAATGTTTCCGGCGAGGCGAAACTCGAGTTGAACCGAGCATGAAATATGTCGCCCAGGATCACCAGATAAAATGTGATAATGCCAGCGCATCCATTGCGTGTAGGGGAAGGTGGGACAAGACGACCATATGGGGCAAGAGGAACAATCGCTCCTACGGCCGTAATTTGTACAATTTTGATTATTTCCAGTATGAGGAATTGTTGCTAGCAATGCAATTAGCTGATTCTACTACCACATAACCGCCAAAATGACGTAAACGCCACGGGGCATAAGATTTAATGAAGTTTTTTTCGAAACCTTTGTTTTCTTATAATATTTGGAAAGTACAAAATAAGGCTTAGGGTTCGTTTTAAGGCTCATTTTATCAAAATGCTATTTTTTCTAGATTAGTAGTGCCCCTACAAATGACATGCACCTATTACAAAGTATGATTTATTGATCCTTGCACTGTAACTTGGATTTGGCCCGCACTTTTCTCTCGCACTTGTGGCAACAAGAATTGGAAAAACTAGGCAACCAGGTAGTTGTTTATTTATTTTTCCAGTCGCATTTTCCACCAAACTGGACATTCGCACTTTAAAATTGCGATTGACAGCTAGAAAACATCAGCTCGCTTTGATCATTTTTCAGGAAATTTAAAATTTTCCAAGGCAGTTTGACAAGTCGCAATAGTGCGATCGATAGCAATGATTTAGTGCGAAGTCCATGTTAGTGGGAATTGCGCAATAACTTTTGGTTATTTTTGTTGAGAGCTTTTAAAAAATCTTGTTCAGGTGGGGCAAGTGTACCATATGGATTTTTAGTATGGAAAAAATTACGAATTGCTGCAATAACATATTTTATTGGGAAATAAATACATAAAAGTACTTAAAAACTGATAAACAATCGTTAAAAAAAATTGTACATACAAAGTATAGTGATATTATGAAAATTTACTATTTATCATCGAAGTAGTATTTTTTTCGTAAAAACGATAAAATTTTTAGTAAAATATTATTATTTAATCTAAAAATGGAAGAAACGTTTCAAATACATTCTAATCTGATGTATCTAAGTGATAACAGTTCAATTGTTAGCAAATTACCATATTTTTTCATGCATTGTTCCTCTTGCCCCAACGGGTTGCTCGTCTTGCCCCACTAGTTGATAAAACGTACGGAAAATCAAAAATTTTAAAATCAATTTTTCACATTAAAAAACAGGATTTTATAAAAACTTGTTTAAACAAAGTCTTAGTCAAGACCTAGAATAAGATGATTATAATAAAATCCGACAGATTTTTTAACTTTTTAATGGGTTATAACGAGCATTTCCTTAGCTTGTTACACTTGCCCCACTTTCCCCTATGTGGTGGTGCTGTTGTGGGTGTGATTGTGTGTACGTGTGAATGTTGTCAAGCCATTTTCAACTATGGTGGGGAACATACTCACAACGAAAGTGTGCAAGATACGTGTGGCGTAGTTTTTATTTTATTTTTTTTTTCGAAAAGATTTTTCGTTTTCCTATAGGAGATCTTGACACAATAGGGTGATCCATTTTGCAAAAAGTAACTGTGTTACGACACATGAAAATGAATAAAACAGGTTTTTAAGTTACATACAAGTAATACCCAAAAATGTGTAGTAATATACAAAACAACAAAACAACAAAACAACAAAACAACAAAACAACAAAACAACAAAACAACAAAACAACAAAACAACAAAACAACAAAACAACAAAACAACAAAACAACAAAACAACAAAACAACAAAACAACAAAACAACAAAACAACAAAACAACAAAACAACAAAACAACAAAACAACAAAACAACAAAACAACAAAACAACAAAACAACAAAACAACAAAACAACAAAACAACAAAACAACAAAACAACAAAACAACAAAACAACAAAACAACAAAACAACAAAACAACAAAACAACAAAACAACAAAACAACAAAACAACAAAACAACAAAACAACAAAACAACAAAACAACAAAACAACAAAACAACAAAACAACAAAACAACAAAACAACAAAACAACAAAACAACAAAACAACAAAACAACAAAACAACAAAACAACAAAACAACAAAACAACAAAACAACAAAACAACAAAACAACAAAACAACAAAACAACAAAACAACAAAACAACAAAACAACAAAACAACAAAACAACAAAACAACAAAACAACAAAACATCAAAACAACAAAACAACAAAACAACAAAACAACAAAACAACAAAACAACAAAACTACAAAACAACAAAACAACAAAACTACAAAACAACAAAAACCAATTTTTAGAGTGATTGTGGAGCTTTTCCTCCCCGGGCAGAAAGTTGCATCTTGGAAAAATCTACCCATGTTCGTAAAAACACGAACAAGTCAAGTTCACCCCAGGGTATGGTTAAGAGATAACCGAACATGGCCACGAACATAAATTGTTCGAGGCGTATCTGCGAAAAATCTTGTTGAGTTTATTTGACCAACAATGCCACATCAAGTTGAGTTTATAGTAGCAAACAACTGAAATCTTCCAAAAATCATATCAAGTTCATAAAGTAGATTTTGATCCCAAAAATAATTTTATTGGTTTTTAATGCACCCCGCCACAATTCAGACCCCCCCCCCCTCTCCCCCCTTCTTCCTCTTCACAAATATGAGTAATATTGCAGTAATATACGCACTTACATCAAAACAAGATTTTTCAAAGTTGAAAAATTATTTTATTTTAAAAACTCATTAAAAAATTGCCAAAATGTCATAATAATTTTCCAAATCACGAAAAATCCAAAGTCTCTATATTCCATTTTTTTTTAAATTAAAAATAACAGTTTATGAAAATATTCCTAAAATTGCATAAGTCCAAAAATCAACAGTAAAATTCCAAAAAGCCTGGTAATGTTTCTTATCAAAATAATTTTTCAAAATGTTGAAAAATATTCAACTGGCTGAGAGCAAAAATTTCGCAAAGTCCTGAAAATCTAAAAAAATCTACCAAAAATCTTATCGTGATACTGATCCCGTAAATTTTCTAAGTGCCGGAACGATTTTTGTAGGGGGTATATCAATAATTATTAAAAACCAACTTTCGAATTTCAAAATTTCAATGAAGACGTTTTGTTAGGGACATTATTTTAGGAACAAACTGATGTTTTTGTAAAAATCGGACGAAAATTTCCTGTAATTTCGACCATTTTTTCCGAAATTTTACTGGCCAAAAGCCAAAATTTTGCTAAGTCCAAAAAATCAAATAAATTCTACCGAAAATCTTGTCGTGATACGGATCCCGTAAATTTTCTAAGTGCCGGAACGATTTTTGTAGGGGGTATATCAATAATTATTAAAAACCAACTTTCGAATTTCAAAATTTCAATGATGACGTTTTGTTAGGGACATTATTTTAGGAACAAACTGATGTTTTTGTAAAAATCAGACGAAAATTTCCTGTAATTTCGACGATTTTCCGAAATTTTACTGGCCAAAAGCCAAAATTTTGTTAAGTCCAAGAAATCAAATAAATTCTACCAAAAATCTTGTCGTGATACGGATCCCGAAAATTTTCTAAGTGCCGGAACGATTTTTCTAGGGGGTATATCAATAATTATTAAAAACCAACTTTCGAATTTCAAAATTTCAATGAAGAAGTTTTGTTAGGGACATTATTTTAGGAACAAACTGATGTTTTTGTAAAAATCGGACAAAAATGTCCTGTAATTTCGTCGATTTTTCCGAAATTTTGGTTCAAAGCAAAAATAAACATCAAAATAATTTATCATGTTTCCAAACTCCCGAAAATTTTCTAAGTCCCAAAAAAATGCTTTTTCTGTAAAAAGTAAAGAATTAAAAAATATACGCAAAAATTTCAAAGTCCAGCATAAATAAAATCAAACTTTAAAATATCAACTCATGAAAATTATTCTTAGTATCGGAAATTGAAAATTCGGTCAGGGACTGCAAATTTTGCTAAGTCCAGCATAAATTTGAAACAAAGTCAAAATAATCATTTCATGATGTTCGGGTAAAATTTTTGAAAAAAAAAATAATTTTCGAAATTTTTGCTAAGTCCAAAAAAACTACCACTAACAGCTCAATATCAACTGTAGATAATGCAGTATGATCATGGAATATACTTTCCATGATACGCAGTCGGTTTCAAAAGTCGTCATAACTCGAGGAGTTTACAGCAACATGCAAATAAACAAGCCAAGATAGTTCGAAGTTATCGCAACCAACTCACTTTCCGCCCGGGTCAGTAAGACAACAAACAACAAAACAACAAAACAAAAAACAATTTTTAGAGTGATTTTGGAGCGTTTCCTCAGTTTGATAGGATTTCAATTTGTTTTTGGAATATTTTCTCAAGATTATATTTTTAAAACATGTACTGGGTTAGGCCACACAATGTCCATGAACTATTTTGGAAAAACATGTTTTTTTTTCAATAGTGTTTAGAAAAATAGTTACGTTAAAAATTCTTAATTTAAATTCCGGAAATTTAAGATGATTAAACTGTACCATCACTAAAGTAGCTGATATATTTTTTAAGAAAAAAATTAATGTTTATATTTTGTTAGCTGAGTTTATAAGCTTTTTAACGAAGTAACATAAATTTTAGGTAAAATTGTTAAAAAATAGGAATTTTGCCTGAAACTTGTTAAAACTAGTTTTGTTTGGGACCATCCATAAACCACGTGGACACTTTTTTGGGAATCTGTTATCCCCCCCCCTCGTGGACAATTGTCCAGTCAAAAAAAAACTTTTTTGTATGGATCGTGGACAATCGCCATACTCCCCCCCCCCCCCTAAAGTGTCCACGTGGTTTATGGATGGTCCCTTTATAAAATTATCGATTTATATTTCATTGTATACTGAATTCGAAGCACGAATCACAAGTTTTCACATTTTACATGAAATTTGTTCAACTGAAATTGCCTATAAATTTGAATATTTTTTTTGATTGTGTTTCAAAAACAAATATTATTTATTATTTACAAACTCATTTAACCTTCTCCTTGTGGAATCATGTTCATTGAGAAAATCATGACACTTTGAGAAGTTTAAAATAATGACTTTCATCAACATTTTTTATAGTTAACTAACTTTTTAAACTTTTCAAAATGTTATGAAAAGTTCTTTTGGATTTACTTTGAACACTTCTCTACCACGGTTAGTATGATTCTAAACAATTTCGTACATATTTAAATTCTACTCTTCATTTTGCGGAAAAATCGCAAACCTTTCAAAGCCACCCCGTTTAACGGTACGATAAAAATTCTTAGTTCAAATTCCGGGGTGACTTTGAGAGTCATAGTTTTTCTTGTTAAAATCATATTTAAGATGTTCAAACTTTATTTGTACGTTAAATGTACCATCACTAAAGTAGCTGATATAGTTTCTAGGAAAAAAAAATCAATGTTTTTATTTAGTTAATTAAGTTTATAAGCTTTTTAACAAAATACATATAAATTTTAGTTATTTTTTTTTAAAGTCGGAATTTTGCCTGAAATTGGTTAAAACTAGTTTTGTTTATAAAATTATCGATTTATATTGCATTTTATACTGAATTCGAAGCACTTATCACAAGTTTTCACATTTTACATGAAATTTGTTCAACTGAAATTGCCTATAAATTTGCAGCAATTCCCCACGAAAACTGCATGATTCGAAAAAAAGTTCTCCGATCGGACTCAAAATTTTTCTGGGGGTTCCTTGGCCGAAATAATCAGACCTGTATTTTTTTTTGTTTGGCCATTAGGGTGACCTACACCGTGTTAGGGTGGTCCGAAAAATGGCAATTTTCGTCGATTTTCGCAAAAACCATTTTTTTCAAAAAATCATATCTCCGCGCCATTCATCCGATTTTAGCTGTCCTAGACGCAAAAGAAAGGTGATTAGTTTGGCTATTTAAGAAAAATGGTAAGAAGTTTCAAAAATCGGAGAACTTTTTTTCGAACCAAACCTATCTAAGTCACCCCGTTTTAAGGTACCTTTGAATACATATTAAAAATGTCATTTGTCAATCAGTAAAAAAAAAAATCAAACTATAAAAACAACAAAAACGTTTAAAATTTAAATTTTGCAGGAAAAAATAACACAGCTTCTCTTCTTTGTTTCTCTCTTCAAATCTTTTTATTCCATTGTGATGACAGAACCAAACCATCGATTTGTCGCCACTAAATTTTATTAACCGTTGGGATCACATTCCATTTGAATAGAATAAAATCCGGCCCAGCTAGATGAAAGGACCTGTCACTAAAGGGACTATAATATGGTGGTGACTCTGACGAGCAGACCAAAGAATGTTTCCATTTTCCCACAACCAATAATGCTTGCACAAACAGTTTTTTCCCCTTTCAACCCCGTTTACAATACGAGAGCTGATATCAGTCCTGTTTTTTTTGTTGCTCACACACCAGTTCGAGTGACACCAGAATCCTTAATATACATATATTTTACATATAAATGTGGAAAGTCTTTTTTTTCGCCTCCCGAGCTTCCGATATCGTGCACTGCACACACACACACACACAATTCTTGGTTGTCCTGTGAGTTTTGTGTTGGCCCTCTCCAAAGTATGCGAGCATTTTCTTCACTTTACTTTTATTACTTCCCGAGAATTCTTTTCTAACCCACATCACATTCGTATTCATGCAATATAAGATCTCTTACGTGTGAGGAAAAAGAGGGAAAAGAAAAGTCTTGGGAAAAGTAGAATTCCAAAGTTGTACGATTTTCCTCGCACTTGTTCGGCGGCAAATCGCAATTCGATTACCCAGATGAAAAGAAAAGATGCAGTGATTAAAAAGGCTCAACTAAAAATTTCATAACAAACTATCAAAATTGATTTGTCGGAACATGTATTAAAAATCTGAAAAAAGTTTTAAACTTTTTAAACTGCAAAACTGGCATCACTGCAACATCTAGTGTGCAAGTGGGATTTCACCGAAGGGAGGCCAAGTGTTAAAAGCTTTCTTGCTGGAGCTCTTCCTGCGATGCAAGCTGCTGCCGAGCTGATAACCGAATAACAAGACGACGATTGCATACTTGAGTAGGGGCGGGCGGTGGTTTTGGGAATGTGTGCTAAACCGGAAGCTGGAATTCAATCAAAATTGTGCGAACAATGTAAGCGAGAAGCGCATTTTGATGCACTTATGGGATTCTAGATGCACCGAGCAAGTGGGAATTGAATCTTTTCGGAGAAATTGTTGCTGCGCTGGATTAACGTGATGTAGAATTTGAAATAGATGTATTTACATAAAGATTTTGTGTATAATTCTTCAATTATGCCAACATTTTCTTCGTTGAATTGTTTCGGGTTATTGAACGCAAATATAACTCCAGAAATGCTTTGAAATGAATTGGAAATTTTGAATTCATTTTAAAAATCCATTTTACAACTTTGCCGAAGACACCAAATCGATCAAAAAATTCCTTCGAAAGATACAGTTTTTTGAATTTTCATACATCATTTTTGTATGGACAGCTTTGGGCATACCGAAGGCACCTAAAAAGTTTCAGTCGGATTAAAAAATACATAAATTAAAATTGAAGAAAAATGACCGATTTCGTAGAGAATTGCTCAGAAGGAAAAACACGTAAAAAATGTGTTTGTCCTTGATTCGATTATTTGAAGATCCTAAAAAATCTACGGAAAATCGAACTTCCGAAAATTGAACTTCGGATAATCGAGTCTGGACTGTAAACAGAAGTGTAGTTTAATAAGATCATATTGAAATGAAATTTATTGTTACTTCTTCGATTCAATCTTCATTTAGTGTTTGTAATATCTCAAACCGAAACCCAAAAGGCTCACCAAAGCTTAATTCCACGGCAGTAAATAGAAGAATTTTCTCCTTTACATTGACTAAAATATGACCACTAAATTAAATTTTCTATGGAACCATTCTGCCGGAATCGCCTTTTGAAAGACACCATCCCCATTTGCTTTTAATTATTTATAGCAATGAAATTGTCATCTGATTCGAACAAACAGACCAACTTTAGAGTTTCGGGGGATCCTCTTCCTCCTCCTCCTTCATCACTATACTTTTGACAAAAAGCTGCTTCATTGTGCAGCAGAATCCCGAAAACTTGCCTCGTTCATACATACATTTAGTTCTTCATCGTGTATAGATCTCTAGTTTATGGTGGGGTTGGGGCCATTCTGCTTCTTCTGCTGCCAAACAATTGCTGAAGCTCCAAATCCTTCACCCGTATCCTCTCGCTGGCTCTTACCAGACCACACATGAAGTTTTCAGCCACTCTTCGTTCCAAATAGTTTAACCAAACCCGAGTGTAATTTAAGCATTTCGTATCCCCATCATCAGTCCTGCCTCCATAGATATAGGATAGTCCAAGTGAGCTTTTTTGAGAAAATCTCTACTCACCCCCTCCTATGGCGCGCTCCGTTCGTTGGTTCTGTTTGTGTTTTAAGCTTTATTTGTTCGGCTTAGTGAAATCCTAACCCAGAAAACCTCATTGTCCACAGCAAAGTTGTACCCATCAACGCTGAAATTGGTTTAGTTATGCTCAATTTCTGCATCTCTGAGGGGGGAGAAACTGTGGGCACTGGGCACACTGGAAAGTTGATGGAATATGGGAGAAATAAAGTTATAATTTTTATTTTTATTCATATTATTTTTTCCAATTCGACGTCGTCGTGTTGTATTGTCGTACGTAGCTTTTTGACGTTCCGAGAAATACGCGTTTAATGTTTGACCTTGAATAAGCAAAAACATGAGCACGCAATGTAAACAATAACAAATACGTTTTGTTTGGCTGACCATTCGGGGCATTGTCCCGAAGTTTGGTTGAAGTTGGTTGCTGGAGTCCCGAGTTATATTCACAAATGTTTACGATAGTCTAACTTGTACGTGCGTCAAACGCGTTGTGACCTGAAATCCCTTTGGCCAATTGTCGCACTTACATCAATTTTCAGACTGTGTCAAGATAGCGTGACGAAAAGTGACAAAAATGAACGGAGCTTTTTCGTTTTTTTTTTTATTAAATATCTCAGGATTGAAATCGAATTTTGTGAAGGTCAAAAGATGAGGCATAGTGGTTTGCGCAAAATGGCGTTCTTTACTCAATTTGGACCAAAATGCACGTGCGACAAGTTAGCATGACGGTGACGAATTGACAAAATTATATATTTTTTATATTATGCTGATGATAACCTTCTCAAAAAAGCGTTGTGCATCATCGGTGTTTCATAAAAAAATCTAAATATAAATTTAGTAACTGTCCGTTAGAGTAACAACCTAAATGATTGTATTTGCTTAAAAAAAACTCGAGCTTGCTACTTTCGCGGTTCATAAGATAAAACTCAATATCAGTCCTTTTTTTGAGCTTTTGGAAAATTGAGATTCTGAAACCAAAAAAAAAATAACAAAATGGTGTATAAATCTTTACACAGAGCTCACACTTACTACCACACATTTGGAATGATAGGAAATGTGAATTACGAGTAAAAAGTGATAGTTTTTTTTGAATTTTTTTGAAATTAAATATGTCTTTATTGAACTCTCTTATAATAATTACATTTCATTTACATTCTAAGTGGTATGGCTACATGCTCTTCATCTTTGTTATATTTTTCGTTTTCTTATTAACTGTTCACATTCATTTATTTACTTCAAATTGTTTTACATTTTTGCATTGAATCGAATACATTTGGGTAAAAAAGAAAAAAATCACTTTAACAACTAATCCTAACTTAAAATTAAAAAAGCAAATTCATTGAAATATTCAAAATCATTAGAACGAGTAAACTACGAACTGTATTTTAAGATGAATGCTCCAAGAGTTCTTACTTGTTCCTGGCGAGTTTTGCACCCACGCAGAGTTGTTGTCATCTCGATGAAAATGTTCAGAAGTTCTTGTGGTGAAAACAGGTCACTACTGCCTTCATCTGTTGATGCTGGTTGGTTTTCCCTCGGTTGCTGACTGAAGCCTGGAGGTGTTGTATTCTCTGCAACTTTTTGCCGTTGATTCAACGGCAATGGCTGCAGATTTGGAACCACTCGAACAGATCCCGCTCCAGGTGACGCCAAAGCAGGAAAATCCACGTCCGTGAAAGTTGGTGGTGTTTTGAGACGATTTGGTTGGTGCCTCGTCGTCGCTTGCTGCCGAATTTTCACAAACTCAGCACGTTTTGGACAGCTTCGATTCTTGGTCGAATGGTCGCCACCACAGTTGAAGCATTTGGCTTCAATGATCTCGTTGATTGTTTCGCAAGCTTGAGTTTTGTGCTCACCTCCGCAGGTTGCACAACGACTCTTGATGAAACAGTTTCTTCCACCATGCCCAAACTGCAAACAGTTCGAACACTGTGTCACGTCACGGTGCACTGGACGATAACGTTCCCAAGTCACGATGATGTTGAAAATTGCCCGAACTGCTTTCAGCTCAGACGGCGTTGTCGATCCTTTCTCGAGATGAACCAGGTACAGTTGATCACGATACTTGATGTCCTTGTTGTGTCTCGTCATCTTGAAGACTTCGATGACGTTCAACTTAAGAGTTTTTAGCTCTTCTTTCAGCACATGCACATCCATGTCGTACAGGCCTCGAATGACCTGTTTCATGGGGCGTTTACCTGGATCATCATGGCTGTAGTATTCAATCTTTGTGTTGTTCAGGAAATCCCGAACGTAGTTGTAATCCTTTCTGGTAGGTAGCAGAATTTTGAGTCCATCAGCACACAAGCGAATGGAAGCTCGTAAAGCACCAGATTTGATAAACCCGGTCAGCCACTTTCGCACCGAATCCGATGACGATGTTTTCACAAAAATGGGTGGCAACTTTTCCCGTCGTTCAAATTCTTCCTTCTCGCTCACGTCCACAGGGAGGGTAGCGAACTGGTTTCCAGACGAATTTTGAGCGTCCTTGCCCAAACTGCCTGGCTTTGCAGGTAGCGTTTCGGCATTCTTTAGCTTCTTCAAATCTGCCGATCCTGCTGGTGAGGACCGCCTCTTTTTCTTGCCGTGAGGCATTTTTTGCACTTTTTAGCACTTTTTTGGTTTGTGAGGGACGCACGTCTGACTCGCTTCTCTGCTGATCGCAGACTGAAAAGTGATAGTTCGTTCGGGATACACATTAAAAAGTGTCAAACAAAAAAGTGACCAATCAACGGGGGTTGAGTGTACATCATTACAATTTCGTAGTAAACTTTTAATAGGGCGAAACCTTGGATGTAAACAAGCAGTCTACCCCACTCTTACTCAACGTGAACTGTCACTAGAGCAAGTGGGATAGACTGTTTGTTTACATCCAAGGTTAACAACAGTTAATCTTGGATGTTATAGTTAACATTAATTACATTATGTAGTGTTATGAGGCAACTTTCAGCTACGGGTTGGTTCATTTATCTGTCGATACAATAAGCCTAAGGGTTGAATTTAACAAGAAGTGCAGAAAAAATTCACAAAAACTACAGTTATTATAAAGGAAAAGATTCTAAAGTGTTAATTTGATTTTAAATGATTTCACATGTTTTTAGCTTGTTCCAACTTAATTTATTCATTTGAAATAAAGCCCATATTAATTTAAAGTTAAATAATAAAAAGCTCAAATTTTGCTTCTAATTCTCTCTTTTAACGAAAAAACAAGATAATAATTTGTTATTACTTGGGAGTGCTTTCGTTTTTATGGTTAAGCCGCAAAAATGTTTAAATGTTTCTGGGATACAGTCTTTAAAAAAATATGGTTCGAGCATGAACTCATTAAAATGTTTATAATTAAGTCCTAAAAAGAATCTTAAATTTGCGATATTATTGTTCACAACGATTAAGCTTATTTTTCTGAGCATGACCGCATAGGATTTAAAATGGGTTTTTTAATCGGTTTTGAAAAATTAACTTCGCGGTCCTTTTTGACAGAAAAGGTCCTACTTGACAGCTTGTTCCAATGGGATCATGATTGGTCCATTGAAAGTATAAAATATATTTTTTTATTTTATTTTATTTATTATTTTTAAACCACAATATGCATTGAATTTAAATTGATTTTAAGTTTTTATAGCATAAATTTTTTATCAAATTGTCCAATAAAAGAACTACAGATTGTTAAATGACTCGATGAGGGTGACATTAATAGGATTTAAAGGTATTGATAAGGTTTATCTCAAAATTATTTTTAAAACTGTACCGGAATAGGCCACACAAGGTCCATGCACTATTATTGTTAAAAAATGTGTTTAGCAATGCTGTTAATTGTTGAATCAACGTCATCGCTGTCGTTGATCGTTGATATAATCTGACTCGTACGCTTTGATCAACGGCGTTCTTTTTCAGTTTTCTAGAGTTGTATGAGGAAAGAACGATTTTTTTTAATAATTGTATTGATTTAAAAGTAATTTAAGCCCTAGCTCATTGCTGGTCCCTTCCATCTCCACTTTGGTTCCCAAGCCCAAACAAGTATTTTATTATGTAAATGACACCGAGGATGGACAACTGGGAACCAATAAATGGTCAGATTTTCACCAGAATTTTTGTTCTGACGGGTTCAGAATGAGTCCCGCGTGGCTAAATATCGACAGCATTAGTTTTTCTATGATACAATACTGAATTGCCCACATCTCCCATGTTCCAGAACCCAGATTGAGATTTAACTTCATCATTCCGGTTCAAGAATCGAACTCACGACCTCTGGATTGGAAATTCAGCTCGCCGCTAGTCGAAACCAATCCCCTACCGGTCAGTATTACCAGTGAGCAGGTTTACTCTTTGAAGGGATCTGACTTGCCGACCAGACAGGAATCAAACCCACCACCTTCCGCTTACAAGGCCAAGAGATCCAGAAATTTTTCCATATTCCATGACAAACTTCATGACAGATCGTAGTAGCTTCCTGCTAGTATACCGAATATTTATGACCTACTGCGATCGGTTTTCGGCACCACACGGAAGATTTATCTCTTGGGGTTCGATCGAAACTCATTGATCACCAACATTAGGCTGCTCTGGCCGGTCATGAAGTTTGACATCTTGACCAATTTCCATCTGGGTTGGATGAAAATATTTTAAGCTTATACATTAGCTTACATATTTCAATGACATTTTAACAAACTTTTGATCCGGATTTTTTTTTAAATGACCAATGAACCAAATTTTCAGTTTTTGCTTTTTGGGTGTTTTTTAATACCCCTGTCTCAAGGCGGTTTCAAAAACACTCATAAAGCAAAAACTGGAAATTTGGTTTATTGGGCCTTTAAAAAAAAACTCCAGAGATGGAAGTCATAAGTTTGGATCCCGAGGCTGAAGGTTTTTAAGTGCAAATTAAGTTTTCCCATAAAAAATTGTACGTCACAATTTTGAATTGATATGGAAAACCTATATTTTTGCTATCTTTACAGTTTTCTACTGGTTTAGTTAGTTTTTGCCGATTATAGTTGAAAATCTACGTCATATAAAAATGCTAAAATTTGTATGACCCAATCTCACCCCCCAGAACCAATGTCACCCTTGATGACGGTAATTTAAATGACATCAATTCATTAAAAAAAATTGACTGATATTTTTTGTTTATCCCTCTTAAATTTTCAGTGCTCATTAAAAAAAGTCTGTCTATTTTCAGTCTTGCTGATTTTCAGATCCCCTAAGCCCTTTCCCTTGCAGAAAGTCCAAGAAAACAATTGATGAAACATAAGCGATGGCCTGCCCAAGTCAAGTGTGACACATTTGTACCGAAAGCTGACTGCTCTGGCTGAAGCTATCGTTCCCCCTCTTCGTCGTCGATGCAATTCATTGGACTCAACTTGTGATTGTGGGCAGCAGATTTAAGTTTCAGCCCCTCTGGCTGTTTGCTAAATATAGCAGAGCAGAAATGACCAACTCCGAAGCCACATCTGATGACCAAAGAGGCGAGACCAGTTTCTCAACAGTCGGTTGTAAGTTAAGCTGTAACCCCCCCGTAGCAGACGATAACCCTGTTTGATGTTTCGAGTTTTGTTGCTTGGTTTCTAACATTGCTGATGATTACGGGGGAAGGATTTGAGCAACATTCTTTAATTAATCCCTTTTAAACCAGTTATTTTCCCTGGTTTTATCCTTGTCAAATTATTTACTAAATTATGTGTTGATCCTGCAATACAAATTTTCTAAAAGAAATCCACGGAACCAAGAACCCGCAGAGTGAAAACCAAATTTCATCCGACAATAATGCCGCGGATGGCAACAAAAACCGGGACCTGCATTGCCCGGGGCCATTTTTAACGAGATATTCCAACTCTCAACTCAACTCAACTCTATGTCATATTTTCCACGCTCAAATACTTCCACCTCCTAGCCTAGCACTTTGAGAAACGAAACTATGCACTCTGGAAACAATTTCTGCTCAGGACCAGGCATTTTGAGGGGGGATGGGGGTCGCGCGTAGCAGATTTTGTATGACAGCAGAAAGCAGGATTCGTATCGCGCGCGCACTTTTTGGCGGAAATCCTTGGGAAAAGCCACCCGGTCTCCAGCATCCTTCGCCGTTAAGCCGTTATTTCGAAAATGTGTAATGTGGAAAATGTGCGAAATGTTTGATACAAAGAAAAGTTTTTTGCTCGCTGCAGTGCCGCCACCCGCCAAGAAAGGCACAGCGAATTTAGAGGCCTGGGACTCGGGCAGGGATGACAACGCATCCTCTTAGTCATATTTTTGCAACGGCTGAAGGGTGAGGTTGGTTGTAGTTGTCCTGCAAAAATATTTTATACTCATCACTGTGTGTTTGTAAACAGTAAAAAAATGTGTAAAATGTGGAAGATATAATGTTTCAAGGTGAGTAATTTCACTCATTTTTACTTAAGTTTCTGGTCGAACCTGGGAGTCCAAAGCCTTGACATTGGGAGAACAACCAAACCTCTTTTTACTTCAAAGATCCTTGATCCGAAAATCCCTTCTTTAAATACAGATTCTCATCTCTGAATGCCAGTTTGGTATGACCCATCCACAAATTATATGGAGTGTATGTATGTACTAATGATGCAGCAAAAACATGGTACCGTGATCTGGGGCGAATCGGGACTACAGTCTGAATAGGGACAGCACGTTTAAGAGTACTTAAAAGCTTGAAATTTGTAAATCAATACACTATTTTTGTTGATCTGTGTCTGTTCTATCCGAAAACAATCAAAAACATCCAAATATTTTGCTGTAACAAGGCTAAAACAGCTGACCCAATTCTGGTCTAATAACACTTTTTCAGTCTAAATTCAGGTAAAATTTCATCATAAAAAAGGTATTGAACCTTCCAATATTGCCCCTGAGCAATTCTCTATCAAAACCGGAAATTGATTTTATTTGTATTTCCTTTATTTGGCTCAAACTTTGTGGGGGCCTTCCATATGACCAAAAAAGCTATTTTCAATTCAATATTTCGCCGTTTTGAAAAAAATATTGTTTCCGAAAAGATCGGAAAATTTCACGAATGTCTCATGTTTTATTATTGAAAATCGGACCATTAGTTGCTGAGATATCGACATTAGAAAATGGCGGGTTGTTTGAGTGAGACTTAGAAAACTTCAATTTCCCTGTTTCTTTTTCATTAAGCCGCTGTATCTCAGCAGCCAGCGGTTAAATCTTCAAATTTTTTGATCTTTTCAAATTTTTTTCAGAAATGGTAAGTCATGGTCACTATTTCTAAAAATCGAAAATTTGCAAATATTTCGCTAAAACCAAACTTTCGGTGGCTATATCTTGAAAATGGAGCCCTGTATATGTAAAGTACTTTTCGATTGCAAATTCAACTTTATATAAAAAAATTAAGTCAAAGGAGAATTGGCGGATTTGGTCCAAGGTGGCACACTAGCCTGTCCCATTTTGAGGTCATGTCGAGGAATTTCAGGTGCTCACTTCTTAAATGATAGATTATGATGTTAGGAACAATGTTTTCTTAGACATGAAAAAATAATGAAATACTTTCTCGCACCCCCTAGTCGATTTACTGAAAAAAGTCACTTTTTTGAACAAATTTTCTTAAATCGCTTGGAATCAATACAAAAACTGTTTAGATCAGGTGTGTATTATCTTCAAACGATAGGTTTTTGTCCAAGGATTAAGATGCACTATCAATATTGGGCCAAAACATAAGTTTTTGGACTTTCCCAGGCGGATATATGACGAAAAAATCGCATTTTTTCGAAACTTTTTTCAGAAATTCTCATTTAATTTAGGGTAGCCTATTTTTGCCTTCCTCACCTTACTTAGGAAAGACTATAAAATCACTCGAAAAACGAAATTGTTACTTTGACTTCCTAGACCCACCTTCACGTATACATATCGACTCAGAATAAAATTCTGAGCAAATGTCTGTGTGGGTGGTGGGATATTGGTAAAAAAATGCACTGGATTATCTCGGCACTGGCTAAACCGATTTGGACCGATTTGGTCTCATTCGATCCGTCTTGGGGTCCCATGAGTCGCTATTGAAAATTAAAAAGTTTAGTAAAGTACTTCAAAAGTTATGCTAAAAAAACGATTTTAACAAAAGTCCGGAAGATTGTATAAAGGGTGGTTTTTTAAAGAAACTCCGTCATATTATACATTTTCAGAAAGGTATTTGAAAGACTTTTCCAACGCGTTCAAGACATTGAATATCTGACAACCCTATCAAAAGTTATAAGCACTTAAGTGTTATTTATGCACTTTTTGGAGGACGGATCTCAGATATTTTGATGAGAACGTTGTCCGGATCTATCATGCGACCTGTCTTTGGATAGGTAATCAAAAGACCTTTCCAACAATTTCAAAAGATTGAAGATCTCACAACCCTATCAAAAGTTATAAGCACATAACTGGAGTTTTTTTTAAAGGTCCAATAAACCAAATTTCCAGTTTTTGCTTTTAGGGTGTTATTGAAACCGCCTTGAGTCAGAGGTATCAAAAAACACCCAAAAAGCAAAAACTAAAAATTTGGTTTATTGGACCTTTAAAAAAAAACTCCAGATAAGTGCCTAGAATTATAATGATCTGACTAGCCAATCTGATGGCATGAATAATGAATCAAGTTGATAGGTCCGCCTTTTTGTATCTATTTTGGATAGCATTCCCTCTAAATGTGAGGAAGGCACCAACCACCTAAGGGTGGATTAAGTAACGTTTTCCCAGTAAAACCAATACATGCAGCTTATAGGAAATTTTATGGCGAACATTTTTCCTCTGAGAAAATGCAACTTCGATACTCCAAAGCCGAGATATTTGAGTTTTTGTGAGAAAAAAAGTGCCAATTTTCAATACTACTAATTACACGATGTTGCAAGCATGGTCTTATAGTAATTTTGGCCGCTGAATCCGAATCTGAAATCAAATTAGGTGTAAACAGTGATGTTTTGGAGCCACGCCCTTTTGGAATGTTATTTGCGTGTTTAAATCGCTTCAATTTAAATTGCTTGCAAGTTCGGTCATACTTTTCTCGGTTTGTTTCAATCTAATCTAATCTAATCAAACCCCCCAATCCTTCGAAGGGAACCTGGAGAGTGCCTTAGGTTAGATGACGGCTAGCACTCTTCTTGTCATTTATTAACATTTGTAGTGCGCCATTGCATTAGAATGCATTGAAACATCACAAGCGTTAAAGCGGCCAGGCCTACTGCGTAAAGCCGTATCGCAGAGATGACTCGTAATTGGGTTGAGTTTGAGCACTGAGTGTTCGAACAACAACACAATTCTGAATCGAAAGGGGAGGAAGAAGCGTGCGGACACACCACCATACGCTCCGAGATTTTGGTTGTACTCGTTGGGAGCACCATGCTAAGAAGTTTTGGTACTCCAGGTACCCTCTGGGATGGGACATTGTATTTCCACGAATGCCCTGGACACTATTTGCCGTGGTTATAGCGCCACAACTCGCTCTCTGTAACAGTATTCTTAATTCCAGTTTACACTCATCAAGTCGTCATGGCCTAGTGGTTAGCATTTTTACTTACCAACCCAAAGGACGGGGGATCGAACCCCGCCTCGAGCGACTTTGATTTTTCGTTCATATTCATCATTTCAGATGTCAGATGGGAATCGAACCCAGAACCATTCGCTTACAAAGCGAACACCGTAACCAGTCAGCCACGGCCGCTCCCAGTTTTCGTTCCAGATTTGTTTTGTATGGAAATTGGAGGAGGAGGGGGTCTGAGATTTAAAAAAATGTCCCTGTGGTTTATGGATAGTCCCTAAGCCCCCGCCAAATAACAAAATGCGATTTTCCGAATTGCTTAAGATAGTCAAAACGTAAAAAACATTAAACAGCTCTGTGAGTAAAATATCACTCAAAGTGGAACAAAAACCGAAAAAAGAATGACCGAACTTGCAAGCAATTTAAATTGCAGCGATTTAAACACGCAAATAACATTCCAAAAATACAAAAAAATAATGGTCGAAATCAGCCGATTTTGAGAGAATTGCTCACCTTCCAAATTCACACATTTTTTCGTGACATACAAAAAAGATTTAATTTGCATGGAAAAAATGGTCCCTAGGCTGTTGCAAATATTTTTCAAAGCTTTGCCCCCACCCGCTTCAAAATTGGCTCGACTCGAAAAATCAGGGGACAGTTGAAAAAACTTCAAAAATTCAAAGGAAATTTAAGTACAATCAGCTGAAGTAAATTTAAAATGCATGAATAGAACCATTTTTGGCATGTTAGAGTTAATTCAAACATAATATGATTCTTTTTTTCGATCAATTTTTTCATGGAATCTTACATTTTTGGAAAGCTAATGATTGAAAATCGACTGTACGGGTGTATAATGCATTTTCCAATACTTTTTTCATTGAAATGTTGAAATTTTTGCTTATAATTTGACATTTTATTAAAAATTTCTATATTTTTCATTTTCTTTATCCCTCCCTTCGAGGTCGGCTAGAGGAAAGGGATAAAAATCATTAAGAAAAATATTTGCATCGGCCTTATTAAAACTGTAATCATAACTTTGATCAGAAAATCCCTTTATGTTTATCATATAATTTTAATTGTTATTCTCTGTTCTGCAACTTTATAGAACATTGCTTTTCTGTTAAATTAATAAAATGTCTATCTGGATTGCCTCTGTTGCGAATTTGAAAAGTACATTAAATGTTTCATATATTGTCATTCCTAACAATGTTTTACATTTGAGACTTAAACTTATTAAAAAAAATAAAGATATTTTTTTTCGAATTTCCAGCTTTTAGTTGAACAATTTGCTTAAACTTTTGAAAACAGAGCGGTAAAGAGTTCAGAAATATTAAGTAGAAGTCTTATTTTCAACTATTCAGCAGTTCGGAGGCTTACATAAAGTAGAAAAAAATCATCTAGCAAGAATCGTTTTGAAACAAAATTCCAACAAAGTTTCCCCAACTCTATAATCCAAAGTTGCAAAAACCGGGCAGAGCAGGAATTTGAGAGTGCGGTTTGCTTCCTCTGGCGCGGCTACACACTGTCTTGTTATTACTAGCGGAATGTGAGCTGTGTGAGCTCATTTGGAATGTCAGCCAATGTTGCTGGAAGGGAAATAATTATGCCAGCTGAGCACATAATTCGGTTTTTGAGGCCCGACCCGTAAGAGTTGAGCTATTTTGCACACCGGCATCCTGTTTGCTGGTATTTCAATTCTGGTGGTAATGAAAATTCTCCGTTTGAATTCGTGGCCTATTATGCAAGCTAAATTGCCAGCATTCCAGAAGCATTCCGGTAATGTGTAATGGAGTTATTTAGTTTGGAATTGTTTTGAGAAATTAAAACTTTCGGGTTCTGACCTTGTCTAACAAGTTTAACATAAGTTTATCAAAACATTCTTGTTCAAGATCATTTGACACCGATATCTTCAACCTGTTTGCTCTCCATTACCTCTCATCACTATTCATGACCATGTCGTCAAACATCTTCTCCCCCCTGAAAGGTGTCTCTATTTGAAGCAGCGTAGACACACTGTTTACCAAGTGTTTTTCACCGTCGGCAAGCTATCAGATGACACCAGCAGGTGTGTTGAGGGTGTGTTGATTTTGCCTATTTCCTCCCCTGAATAAATCATGCGTTCGACCTGGGTGACATTTCAACAGGTGAATATTTTTATCTGAGCAAGATGTACAAGAATACAGCGATACATTCGTTGGATGACAATTTGGACTTTTTAAACTACATTGACTATGCTCATCCCAAAGTATATCAACGCATAATCAACTAATTTCAAAGCAATTCCCCAAACTGCTACGGCCACTTGGAGAAATCTAGCTGCTATCAAACACCTCATAAAGCCAACTTCCAAACTAACTTCTCTCGGTATAAAGATCGAATTTCCAATCACCGACCGAATAAACTCGATAATTGAATCAAAATTCGATCCGAAACTTTATCCTAACCCCGCATCTCCTTCGTTGTGGCAGCATAGTTTAAGGCAGAGGAGACACGCTGGGAAATTTTGGTACGGAATCTGGTCCAGAACAAAACTCTTGTCTCGGCGTGTGGTCATTTGGGACTGCTAGTTGGGCTTTCCTTTTGGTTATCAGTGCCATTCGCAGAAAAAGGGAAAAACTTTCGAATCAACGTCCCGAGTGTGACCAAAACTCTCCGTGTGTGTCCTTTGGTGTGGGGCATGGTGGTGACTTTTTGTAGATTTTGAATTTTCAATATAATATTTCCAAATATTTTTGACATTTAAAAAAGCTCTATTATTTCCAATCATTTCCAAAAATCAATGATTTCAAAACATTTTCAAACAGGTTTCAAACATATTTGATTATTTTTCAGCATTATCAACCAGTCTAGGCTTTTTCATCGCATTTTAAGAAATGTCACAAAAATACAAAAAAACACAGTTTATGAGATTTTTAAGAAAATTTTAAATAGAACATAAATTCAAACATATTTTAACAAATTCAAATAAATTAAATTTAAGCAAAATAAAACAAATTCAAATAGTTTTTAACAAATTTAAACAAATTTTATTAATTTCAAACAAATTTACACACATTTAAATGAATTCAAACAAGTTTTACCAAATTTAAACAAATTTAAATAAATTCAAACAAATTTAAACAAATTTAAAACAAATTTAAACAAATTTACTGCCCATGATCGCATAAATGTCCCATATGCATTTTCATCGATTTTGAGTTATTGATGCCGTTTGGTTTAAAATCGTGTGCCCTTTCAGAAAAGCCTATAACAACCAGTACTTTGTTATAGAAATCGAGAGGAAATCAAGTTTTTTCGCGAAAACTTAACACGTAGCCTTATGTGTGGGACAAACTTCAAATGCGTTTTTCTCAGCTTGCTGTTTTTGCATATGGGACATTTATGCGAACATGGGCAGTTTAAACAAATTCAAACAAATTTAAGCAAATTTAAACAAATTTAAACAAATTTAAAAAAAAATAACAAATTTAAACAAATTTAAACAAAATTTAAACAAATTTAAACAAATTTAAACAAATTTTAACAAATTTTAACAAAATTTAAACAAATTTAAACAAATTTAAATAAACTTAAACAAATTTAAACTAATTTTAACAAATTTAAACTGATTTAAACAAATTTAAACAAATTTAAACACATTTAAACAAATTTAAACAAATTCAAACAAATTTTAAAAAATTAAACAAATTTAATCAATTTTGAACAAATTTAAACAAATTTAAACAAATTTAAACAAAGTTAAATAAATTTAAGCAAATTTAAACAAATTCTTACAAATTCTTACAAATTTAAACAAATTTAAACAAATTTAATCCAATTTAAACAAATTTTAACAAATTTAATGAAATTTTTAAAAAATAAAGAAATTTAAGCAAATTGAAACAAATTCAAACAAATTTAAAAAAAATTAAACATATTTAAACAAATTCAAACATATTTAAACAAATTTAAACAAATTTAAACAAATTTAAACAAATTTAAACAAATTTAAACAAATTTAAACAAATTTAAACAAATTTAAAGAAATTTAAAGAAATTTAAACAAATTTAAACAAATTTAGACAAATTTAAACAAATTTAAACAAATTTAAACAAATTTAAACAAATTTAAACAAATTTAAACAAATTTAAACAAATTTAAACAAATTTAAACAAATTTAAACAAATTTTAACAAATTTTAACAAATTTTAACAAATTTAAACAAATTTAAACAAATTTAAACAAATTTAAACAAATTTAAACAAATTTAAACAAATTTAAACAAATTTCAAGAAATTAAAGCAAATTAAACAAATTTAATCAAATTTAAAGAAATTAAAGCAAATTTAAACAAATTTAAACAAATTTAAACAAATTTAAAAAAATTAAACAAATTTAAACAAATTTAAACAAATTTAAACAAATTTAAACAAATTTCAAGAAATTAAAGCAAATTTAAACAAATTTAATCAAATTTAAAGAAATTAAAGCAAATTTAAACTAATTTAAACAAATTTAAACTAATTTAAACAAATTTAAACAAATTTAAACAAATTTAAACAAATTTAAACAAATTTAAACAAATTTAAACAAATTTAAACAAATTTAAACAAATTTAAACAAATTAAAAAAAAAAATTAAACAAATTTAAGCAAATTTAAACAAATTTACACAAATTTAAACAAACTTAAACAAATTTAAACAAATTTAAACAAATTTAAACAAATTTAAACAAATTTAAACAAATTTAAACAAATTTAAACAAATTTAAACAAATTTAAACAAATTTAAACAAATTTAAACAAATTTAAACAAATTTTAACAAATTTAAACAAATTTAAACAAATTTAAACAAATTTAAACAAATTTAAACAAATTTAAACAAATTTAAACAAATTTAAACAAATTTAAACAAATTTAAACAAATTTAAACAAATTTAAACAAATTTTATCAAATTTAAACACAATTAAACAAATTTTAACAAATTCAAACAAATTTAATAAAAAAAAATAAAAATAAAGAAATTTAAGCAAATAGATACAAATTCAAACAAATTTAATTATTTTTTTAAAAAATAAAGAAATTTTAAAACCTTGAAAAAAATAATCGCATTAAAAAAACACTGTTTTGGTACAACTAACCGGTACAACTCTACACACGATTTTTCAAGGGATGCGACATAAAATTCTCAAATTTTTAGCACAAATTTCAGCCCGTTGTAAATATTTTTCAAAGTTCTTGTCGCCCCGTGTTTAATATTGGTTTGAAAGATCTGTGGCCAATTTTTTTTACCAGAAACATCAAAATTTCCATGGAAATAGACGTGCAATCAACTGAAAACAATCAAAAAGCGTTTCTTGCGTTGATTAATACTTAGATTTTTTGTGAAATTTTGGTGTACAGTCTTAAGTGTAAATGTTAAAACTTCGATTTTTTTGATAAATAACGATTTTAAAGCATGTTTAATGCATTTTAACGACTTTTTTATTAGGAATCCATGGCTTGTAATTCTTATTTTTAATTTCTTGGCTTCATCATGAACCTTAAAAATGTAACGGCTTAACATTTTCATAAAAATATTTCTCATTTTTGCATGATTATTTTTTCCGAATAATTAATTACCGAATTTTTTCACAATGTTTTCATATCATCATACTTCAAAAAAACAATAAAGGAGGAAATATGATTTTGAATCTGATAAAGTTGGTCAAATTTATACCTAAAGTTAGGTTAAAGTTAGTTAAAATCAGTTTTATTGTTATCAATGATTTTATAAAATCAAAAACTCATTTCAAAAAAGTGTGTTGTGTACTAACAATTTCAAGACAAATAAAAAATAAGAAATTTAATGCAGCCAAGCCGTCACCCTGCAAGCTTCTCAACTCTTCGGGCAAACAAAATCACAATAGTTGATCTAATTTGTGAATGAAGCGAGCTTTTGCAACTGATTTTTTTTTTCGGGGCGAGAATCCCAAGGGGTGGTAAAAAATCAGCTGCAAAAAAACAGTAATTCAGTTCGTGTGAAAGTGATGACAAATCAAGAACTGGTGCGAAATTGAGCTTCTCCTTTTTTTGTCGCACGACATTTCGGAAGTGGGACTGGTGAGGGGAAACGCGAAGGAGGGGGGGTTGCAAAAAAGTTTTCTTTTCCTGATGGCCACCCCTTTTTTCTCTCTTTCGGAGGGTGCTGGAGTGTGTGTGATTGCGGTTTATTTTCCCCTGCGTTAGTCCGTGGGAAAATCCAAATTCCCCCCGGGGCTAGCTTATCCGCATTCCGTCCGGGAGGAGGGAAAATCCCAAAAAAAAAAATGAAGAAAAAAAGCTCAGAACGAGAACCGTAGGAGAATTTTTCTCGCTGTTTATTACTCTTTTGAAAAGCAATCTACTCGGGCAAATCCAATTTTCTTGCTCAACAAATATCTTGTTAAGATGATTTTCTCCGGTTTGGGCTTTTATTGTGTGATTTTTTGTTGTTGCTATTGTCCTGTGTGCGTTTTTTCTTCTCTCCTCGTTGTTGGTTTGGCGTGGCCAACGCCGTCTCGACATCTCAATGTTATTTTCTCATTTTTCCACGTGGACTTGGTAGGTTCCCTCTGGTAATGATGGTGATGGAAGGTGGGAAGAGGTGGGGATAAACCGGTAAAGAAGATATAATGTGGGTGAGTGAAAAAGGAAAACCCCAACGAGGTGGCAAGAGATTTAAAATTAACAATTTATTTATCGGTGGAAATTGACTTAGGGGTTATTATGAGGGAGCTGAGAATGGGGTGATGGTTTCAGTTGACCTCGTGCTTCTGTTTAGTTGGATAGACTTTTCTTCTACACATTCAATCATTTCTAGATTAGAATTTAACTTATTTGTCTACAGCATTTTTTGGGCTAAGCCCTGCCCAATTTATTCATCACTTATCTTTTAAGTGATTCGTTATTTGTTTCGTTTGATTTAGAAAAGGATATTTTTTAGAATTATTTGTTGTATGTTTTGCATTCTTTTAAATCAATGATTGAAAAAGCTCTTTTGAGCATGAGCTGTTATTTTTTTATAATTTTGGAGAAATTTGCAGTATTTTAAATATATGCAGCATAAAATATAATTGAATATAATATTTTTTGAAAGAGGCTAATACATCATTGTTTTTTTCAGTTTGCATTTAATAAATGTGAGCTGATGCTTACTTTTCAAATATAGGTTAGATTTATTTTGTTTGATTGTTTTTGCAATCATTGAAATATAAGTAGATTTTTATTTATTGTACTTTTTTATTGTGATGAACATTGGCTATGAATTCGCTATTCATTCTTTATCAAAATAAATCAATTTGTTATGTTTTGTAAAGTGTCAAAAATCTGACCTAAAAAGCTTATTGAAAATTGAAATTCGAATCAAACAATGCTTAAGTGATTTTTTTTTATAAAATGCACTCAAAAATGGTTTCAAGTTCCGAAATCTGATTTAAGCTCTTTTAGAAATGTAAGGGGCAATTTTTAAAAAATTGAAAATATTTTAATACGGTTTATACTTTTAAGCATTAAAACTCGGACCAATGTTTTTCTTTCTCATTCTTGAAAACTTTTAAGATCGAGTCCACGAGCAAAGCATACCCATCTCGCATTGACCTCACCAATCTGCCTGAAATATTCAGGGGTTGTTTGTACGTATAAAACTAGCATCTGGCCAAAATATGAGCACTCTAGGTCAACGGGAAGTGGGGCAAATCGGGACACAAAGTTTAAAGGTTCATAAACGTCAAAAATCGTAAAAAGGCTATAACTTAAGCAAAATTCAATTTATTTTCATAATTCAAAATGCACCTGAAAGGGCATGAAAAATGCAACAAAATGCAGGAATAAGCATCCCAATTGGTTTAATTTAAGTGAAAAAATAGCATAAATTTCAAACTCAAATAAAAAAATGTTCCATCCAGATATCAACTCGATTCGACCTGCAGCTTGTTGGGGACATCTGAGACTACCATCTGAGTTTGAGAACGCTTTGGGTAAGGCAGTTTAACGTATTAAATAAACACTTTTTCTTTAAGTGATTTTTTTTGTTTTAAATTTTTGTTCAGGGGACCCTTTAGCTTCCATTTTCCTGTGATAATTTCATGATATTCGTGTTCCTGAGACAATTTCACGATAGAAATATGCACAAAAATGTTTATTTTCATTCATTTTAACCCTTTAAAAAATAAAAGTTTAAAAAATTAAGAATCTGCCTTTTTCTGGTGTCATCTAGTATCCTTGGAAACGAACTTGATTTTCAATAAATGTGAATCGAAGATTTTTTTACTTTCATTTTTTAAATGGTTCAAATTGATGAAAAAAAAACAATTTTTATTCATGTTTCTTATGTGAAATTGTCTCAGAAACACGAATATGATAAAATATTCACCAGAAAATGGGATCTAAGGGGTCCTTCGAGCAAAAATTTACAACCCAAAAATTCACTAAAAGTAAAAGTGTTTATTTAATATGTTAAACTGCCTTATCCAAAGCGTTCTCAGTCTCAGATGGTAGTCCCAGATGTCCCCTAAAAGCTGCAGGTTGAAGCGAGTTGATATCTAGATAGAACATTTTTTTATTTGAGTTTGAAAATTATGCTATTTTTCCACTAAAATGCCAATAACTCCCTTCAGATTAAACCAATTGGGATGCTTCTTCCTGCATTTTGTTGCATTTTTTTAGCCCTTTCAGATGCATTTTGAATTTTGAAATTAAATTGAATTTTGCCTAAGTTATAACCTTTTTAAGATTTTTGACGTTTTGGAACCACCAAACATTGTGTCCCGATTTGCCCCACTTCCCGTTGACCTCAAAAAATCAAACCATCCACATTGACGACCCCCGGGGCTTTTGTGGTCTCTATTGCAAGTTTCTGCTCGAACCTAGGAGTCCGAAGGCTTGAATGAGGAGAGCACCCAAACCTCTTTCTACTCCAAGGAACCTTCCACCCCAGTGTTTGAACTGACGACCTTTGGATTGCGAGTCCAACCGCCGCCAGCGATTCCACCGGAGTAGGCTTGGTTTGGTGTGTTGTTTGTACTTATGGCATGGAGACAACTCCTACACCTGGAATGACTTAACGGCCTAACAACCAAGGCCGGGACCGATATTTTACTTCCTCATCCGATGGAAGGTTGCAGCAGATGGGAATCAAACCCAGAATCATCCGCTTACACAGCGGACAGCGTAACCATTCGGCCACGCACTGCCATCCGTAACCACCCTATTAACCATGTCAATCATATTTGCAGGATTATGTATTAGGATGATGCTTTCATGTTTTGTATCATTTACGGCATTTTTTGGGGAAAAGTTTTTGTTACACTTAAATGAAAAAAAGTACCAAATTCCTAAATTCTAGAAATTTTGCCTCTTTTCCATATTAAGTAATCCAAAAAACTCGATTACTAAATAAGGAAAATCTAATCTACTCTAATCTAATCAGACCCTAGCGCAGCCAATCTTTCGAAGGGATCCTGGAGAATGCCTTACCCAAGTAGCACACTTTATTCGCCAAGAGATTTCCGAACTGCTTGTTGAACTCGTTTACTATGTTTTCCCAACGTCCCCGAGGACTCTTGAACGCTGGAAAAAGCGCACGTTTTTCTGTTGTTGAACATCTCTTCATCCGTCAGAAATGTGCGTGGTTTAAGTTAGTTTTGCAAATGCAAATCATCCTTGCATAGAGAACGTTTGTTAAACATGTCATAAGAACTCTTGACTATAAGATTTTGAATTGGGTTAGGTGAACGTTGCTAGAACCGTTTAACAACATCCTGCCTTTAAGATTCAGCAGTGAGTTAGGAAAACGTGTTGAGAACCGTCCAAGAACATATCGTGGCAGACAAGAAAATTAAAGAGGCTTTTCATAATATACGTCCCAAGTTTCCGCTCAAAATATATTTTTCTTTATTTTAAATTTTATTTGTGAGTAATGTCACTTTACGATACTTTAACTTCTAGTTTTGTGATTTATCAGTTTGACAGGGATACGATGAATAATAAAAATATTAACCAAAAAAAAAAAAAAAAATCATTCAAATTCATTATTATGCTTATGGAGATTTTTTTTTTCAATTTTTAAGTACTAATCAACATCGCTTGCTGCTATATACTCTGCTGCTGGTTCCCCCCGGTGGCTGCATTTTCAGTTTTCCTTTTTGATGAAGAATCCTCACGGCAAGTATCGAACCCTCGATCACTCCAAATGTCAAGTCCTGGCGCGCGTCTGCATCTTTCCACGAGGGGTTATGTTGGATGAGCAGGCCTAAACGTCAATTAGAAGTCTGCGGTCATCTAGCTTTTACCAAGTTCACTAACAGTTTGCTAAAACTTCCCTTGAACATAAGCTGTTTCTATTTTTAGAACTATCTGTGCTTGTTTCGTCAACATGTTCTTTCTCGGTTTTAAAAACACGAACGCAAACTACACATAAACAACTTATTTACGAGAAATCCCAGCCGAAGCCAAAGGTCAAATCTTCTATGTTATCATGCAAAGCAAACTGAAATGAAACATCATGTCTGCAAATGTCATTTTGCTCTCCGAGTTCTACAAGCAAGTTTCATTTAAGTCAGAATAAACTTCAAAATGAACTTTTCGTAATCCGTTGCTAGATTTGGCGTCTATGTTACACAACCATGTTAAACAATGGTTTTTTGATCAAAATTTGAACAATTTACCAATTGTTATGACACTTGTTCAATAATTTACGTATAAAAACGCTTGTACAGCAATTGTTCAACAAAAAATAAAAAGCGATGTTTTTCTTGCTACTTGGGTAGGTTTGATGACGCCTAGCACTCTTCTTGTAATTTATTAACATTTGTAGTGCGCCATTGCATCGGAATGCATTGAAACAACACAAGCGTTAAAGCGGCCAGGCCTACTGCGTAAAGCCGTATCGCAGAGATGACTCATAATTAGGTTGAGTTTGAGCACTGAGTGTTCGAACAACAACACAATTCTGAATCGACAGGGGAGGAAGAAGCGTGGGGACACACCACCATACGCTCCGAGATTTTGGTTGTATTCGTTGGGAGCACCATGCTAAGAAGGTTTGGTACTCCGGGACCCTCTGGGATGGGACATTGTATTTCCACGAATGCCCTGGACACTATTTGCCGTGGTTAAAGCGCCACAACTCGCTCTCTGAAACAGTATTTCTAATTCCAGTCTAAGCTCACCAAGTCGTCATGGCCTAGTGGTTAGCATTTTAGCTTACCAATCCAAAGGACGGGGGATCGAACCCCGCCTCGAGCGACTTTGATTTTTCGTTCGTGGAAATACACCATTTTTGAACACAATGTTTCTCATTACTTTGAGAAAAGTGGCTTGCCAGGTTTTGGCAGCTTTTTTGTCAAATTTTTTTGTTCAGAACGGGTAACCCTGGTGTATACATAGGAGGGCCAAGGTACCCCAACGGAATCCGGCACATCTCCGATAAAAATGGACCATATTTGTCCCCAATCAGACAGCCTAAAATATAGACAAATCTGGATCTTTTACAACCGAAAGCATCCAATTTGGTCAATTCTATCAATATAAGATTTCAAAGCACTACTCGAGCGACTGAGTCTTAAAAAAGGCTTGACTCGTATGTAAAAAACATCCCAAAACCATTTACTTAACAGAAGAATTTCGAATAATTAAAGAATCATTATTATTTATTACCATAATTTTCAAATTTGTGACGACTTATTTTTTGATAATTTAAGATTAAATGTGATGTGCGTTTCTCACTCTTAAAAAAATATTATAATCTACGAGTTATTCTGCAAAGCCCACTTTCCCCCACTGACCCCTTCGCGCTTTCTTCGCAAACTTTGTTGATAACATTTGATTGCTTTTATTGTGTCGCGTTCTCTTATTTAGCTCTCCCGCACTAGAATCATACATAGAGTCATCTCTTTCCCGTTCGGTCTCCGGCGAAGAATCTACGACTCTCTGTTTTGATCCTTGTTCGCTCTCCCAGCGGAGAATTGTCCACGGGGGAGAGCGAATTTTCCTTTCAAACAACAATGCCGCAATTTTCCCGCCCAATCCGGACTCGCACCCAAAACCGGCACATTTTACCTCTCTCATTTTTGTTGTGATAACAGAGAGCTGGAGAGGAAATTTGTCTCACTCTCACGATTGCACTTTCGGCTCGACTCACGTGGTCCGCTTTTCCACCCAGGATCGAAGGGGTGTTTGGTTCGACTGACGAAGTCAGGATGCATCTTCCGACGATGGCTGGCATCATGCTGGCAGAGATTCAGTTTGATGCGAAATCTCGTTCCGTGTGGTCCGGTTCGTGTAGCGCGCGCGTGGTGTTCCGGATTTGACTGGGCAAATTGCGGGACTTTCCGGATTAGAGGGACGGTTTTTTGGAAAAAGTGCGAGGTTGGTTCAGAGATTAAGTGGATTCGTTTGACGGTATCAATTTCAGCTCACGTGGGCAGACTAGCGGGATAGTTTAGCTTGTTGATAAGCTCGTTGAAACAGGTTGAGACAAAGCTTCTTCAGAGGAAGAATTGGCTGACGATGGTGATGAGGAGCGCGTGTTCAGCTTCAATCTATTAGCATCCTCCACGGCGAGGTCCTCAACGTCACCGCCGAGTCGGTCGACCTGAAATCTGTTGTTGTGGAATCTTCAAAGTGAAACAAGTGATTTTCCCAAGTGTGCATCGTCGGAAAATCCAAGCAGCCCGGTGTAGACTAAACAGACCCTACACGCTGTTTATTGTGATTGTGATCCGAGCAAGAAAGGTGACGACAAGTTCCGGATACAGATTGCCGTTCCGACGTTCTGCTCTGTTTTCTTGGTGGAAAACGATAGTGCTTTCTCGAGGGTGGTGGTGGTGGTGAAAATTGCGTGACCTGAAATGAGCTTTTTTCGGGAAGGCAGAGCAGACTGACGGAACGACGACGACGACGACGACGAGTTGCGTGTCTGGGAAAGTTTTGGCATTCCGAAATCCGAACCCCAAAACATACCGGCCTACAGAGTGGTGCCCCATTGGTTTTATTGTTATTGGGTGGCATGCTGATGGCATGGTGGTGGTCGTGGTGCCGAAAGTGGAGTTGTTGTTGTTGATTCATAACGATGATCATTATCTGGGATTGTGTATTAATAATTATGTTTATTTTTCGACTGATGAGGGGGTGGCTGGAGGAAGGGGTGATAGACGATAATTGGAATCAACGACGAGCTGGATTTGGTCGGTGGTGGAAACAGACATATTGTGGAACAGGAGGAAGAAGAGTTCAGCTGAGCTGTCTAGCGTAGTTCAAAATGGAACTCGGGCACGCATAGACGGAACGAGCAGACGAGTTCATACGGTGCGTGGCAGGACGCAGCGAGGTTGGTGATTAAACGGGGAAAGGATATGGGAATTAATATGGAAATGAAAATAAATGCTTCATGGATTATGAGTTATCTGATAGAGTTGTTCGAGCGGAAGAGGAAGGGTGGAGTAGGTTGCCCCAAAGGGTTGTGGGTTGAGTGATGAGTGGATCGTTGAACCTTAGGGAAGTGTTTTTGTGTTTCAAGTGACCGGAGAGATGATGATGATACTCTTGTCAGATATGCCGAATATGATTTGAATGTTGTAAAAATCTTTCTTAAAGATTTATTGGTCATTCCGAGGACATCGTGGAACAGAATTCGCGAGAATATTCATAATAATTGATTCGTATTTCCTAAGTGTCTTCATATGTTTAAGCAGTTTTTTGGAAATTGGAAAACATGTAGCAATTTTTTTTTTTTTTTTTTTGTAGCTGAAAATGATATGTTTCGCAAAATGCCGGAAACATGATAAAAGTAATGCTTGTTCCATAAGTTTGCAAATTTCTAAGAAATAAAGAAAATATTTCTTGCCTTAATTAGTTCTTCATCAATTTTCTGTCATTGCTCAGAAAAAAATGAGGGTAATATTCATCAAAGAGTGACGACAGATTTTGTGTCAAAAAAGTGTATAATATTGCATCAGGAACTGGTGAATTTTCATCAGTTTTTGGTGAATGTTGATTAGGTTCACATTTTTACACATTTTTCATGTAAAAAGAGATAATATTCAACCTACCAAATTTTCAAACTTCCAAAAATTTAGCTTTTTTTTCTGTGTGGCAGAGATGATTATTTTTCAGAGAGTTGAGACGTTTCTGATTTGACTCTACTTGGATGAGTAAACATTATCTTAAATAGTTTTCAATCGGTTATTAGGCCGATGCGAATATTTTTAAAAAAAATTTGTCCCTCGGCACTGGCCGAAGTCGAGGGGGGGAGGGGCAAAAAAAAAATATATATAAATATTAAAATATCATGCCATAGTTTCAACATTTGCATGGAAAAAGTGTTTTAAAATGTATTTTAAACTAGTTCAGTTGTTTTGCTATAAAAGTTTTCAAAAAATGTAAAATTTGACGAAAACAAAAAAAATAGCGAAAAAAAAAAACTTTAGCGATAGTAGACATCGAAAATTTTCAACAATTCAAAAGATTTTTAAATCAACCCAAACATGCTAAAAATGATTCGAAACGCAGGGGAATTAATTTTAAATTGATTTTAACTAATTGCACTAAAATTTTCATAAAAATATTGAAGTTTTTTGAAAAACATTTTTTTTGCTCCCTGATTTTTCGGGCCAATTTTGAAGGAGGGGGGGGGGGCAAAAACTTTAAATAAAATTTGTACCAGCCTTATCGCTTTTCAAATTGACTTTACTATTTTCAGTTATAGTTTATTGTTTGCCCCTGTATACAATTTTGAGGGGTCAGATAGAAAATAAAAGTAATGTCTGATTAAAATAAGGCCTCTGATTTTTGATTCAAGGTTTTTGACCCCCACCTTTCAAAACTTGTTCAAAAATGTTGTTTGCAAAAATCAAAATATTCAATGAAACACACTTGCAAACGATTGTAAGCTTTTAAGAATACCCTTTGCATCGTTTCCATAAACTATAAGATATTTTGAATTTGCTTGACACTAGCATATCTGTAGCATTCTGATACTTGAAGCTTGAGCTTGAAATTTGTATTTTTATTATTTTTAAAAATCTTACAAAGCCCATTGCAACACTTCAAACTTTCAATAAAATTTATAGTTCAATCTATAATTATAATTTATAGAAAACCAAACTTATTTGAATTTTAATACATTTTTGTCCCTGATTTTAAGGGATTTTCACTTCATTTTAATCAACGGGATTTTTGAATGAGGCCGATGCAAATATTCTACTCTGGTTGAGGAAAATATGAAAAGATTATTAATAATTCATTTCTTCTGATTGCATATAAAAATCGTAAGTTTTTTGCCAAACTATTTATTTATGCCCCCTGTTATTTTCGGGCCAAAAACTATGAAAAATATTATCAGTCTAATAAAGTAATAAGTAATTAACGTTAGTATTTTTTCAAATAAAAATTATGTCAGCTTTTTTTTTATATCGGAGTACAAAAAAAAAGTTTTTCCACAGCTTTTACATTTCATTCATTTAATTGATTTTTTTAAATTAAGAGACAATGATCGAACTCTATTTTGTAATGTTTATTTGTGTCTTTTTTTATTTTAGTGTAATTTGATTTTTTGGACATTTTTTTTGTATTTTTGATCTTTCCAATGTATGTTTTATTTATTGTTTTTATAATTAATTCAAAAATAATAAGATGCCTTCCAAATTTTTCCATAAAATCAATAACTATAAAATAATATTTATTTCTTGAAATCAAATGAGGCACGACTTAAAAAAATACTTGTTTTCAATTTTGATACAACAGATCAGGAATAAACCAAAAATAACTTTAAGGAAAAAACGTTTAATGAATTCATTGACACATTGCATTGACAGTGATACTGTTTGCGTCCAAACTTTAAACATTTCAAGATGTTGTCCCTCCCGTGTGGATCAATCGGACTGCGCGCTGGACTCACAATCCAGAGGTTGCTGGTTCGAATCCCGTGGCGGGCGCTCTAAAATTTTAAGTTTAAATATGGGACCAAAGAAGGCATTTTGTATGATTGGTTCATGTATATAGTGTGAATATTTGAAAATTTATAACTCGAGAAGGTTTTTTTTTAAATTTGGTGGTGGGCAAAGGTGTTGGTTAAGATGAGGACAATTCAGAATAAAATGTTACATTCTGGACACTGGAACGCCCAACGCATGTCCAACTTACACGGACGCCCAAGCCTCCCAAAAAAGGTGGAACGGTAACTTCAACTCGCTGGTTCTCGGGCATTACTCAACCAATCGGGACGATTATTGTTTTAAGTGATTTGTAAGAATGTCTAGATGATCTTAAAATATTGCAGAACTTGATATCTGCGACCGAAAACATCGTTTCACCTTTTTTAAAACGACTGCCTCCGCAAAATTTTTGGCGATTTTTTTTTACACTCGAAAAAAAAATTTGGAACGATGTTTTTGATCGCAAAAATTACAGATTTGATCAAATTAAGTTCTGCAAAGTTCTAGAATCATCTAGACATCCTAACACATGCCCGAGAACCATTGAGTTGAAGTTACCGTTCCAACTTTTTTGGAGCCTTGGGCGTTGGAATGTTAATAAATGAACCCGTTTTGCAACATACTTTTTACTGTAAGTAAAATTCCCAAAACCATACACTTTTTTTTTAATTTTTATTATGTTTAAAATATTAAAATAGCAGCTTTTAAGTAATAACAAAGTAAGGACTTTTTTTCAAGGAGATACACTGCCCCTGATCGCATAAATGTCCCATATGCATTTTTATCGCGTTTGAGTTAATGACGCAGTTTGGTTCAAAATCGTGTGCTCTTTCAGAAAAGCTTACAACATCCAGTTATTTGTTCTTAACATGTAGCTTTATGTGTGGGACAAACTTCAAATGCGTTTTTCTCAGCTTGCTGTTTTTGCATATGGGACATTTATGCGAACATGGGCAGTACATACCTTTGAAAAAATCATGAATTTAAATTTGGGTGACAATAAAGAACGACATTAGGAATACCACCTGACCAGATTCCTTAGACCAAAAAAAATGACTGCAAATTTTGAGGCAAATTGGTTAAGGTTTTTAAGGACCTGCGCCACCTGCCAGCATAATCTTGAAGCCATGTATTTCTTCATACATTTTTGCGATTTTTTCCATACAAGTTTCAATGATTTTTAGAAATCCTTAAACCTTAACCGATTTGGCTAAAAAATGGCACAGTTATTATTTTTGTTATTTTTTCTTTATTGGAAGTTGACAAAAGCCACCTTGTGCTGTGTCTGGTATTATTTAAGACACTTTCTCAAAAAGGCACAAAACCACCTCATCTTATCGCATCAACAAGAACACAAAACTCAAATGAAACAAGACGAGGTCACTCTTAAAACTTACTCAATAAAATTAGCATAAATATCACAGTTTCTTAAATCAACATGTGTATTGTCAGTCTAAAGAGCAGTCTTGAGATTTTACAAAAATTAAAATTTTTCTTGTCACCTCAATGAACATACATGTAAAGTTTTTTTGAAGTTTGAAATTTTAAATACTTGTTTTTAGCTTAAACTAACCCTTAATAAGCCGGGTCCGGTGGTTTAGTGGTTAGCGTAATAGCCTCTAAACCCCAGTATGGCCTGGGTTCAATCCCAAACGGACCCGGTGGCATTTTTCAAGACGAGATTTGCCTGATCACGCCTTCTATCGGATGGGGAAGTATAACGTTGGTCCATTTGCGCAAACGAGGCTATGGGTGACTCACCACACATAACCTTCGGACGCCTAGAAATGAGCAGAAACTTGCAACAGAGCCCACAAAAGATCCGGGAGTCGTTAATGTGGATTGCTTTGTTTTTAACCCTTAATTAGTTGAAAGCCAACATGGAGAGACGAAATATTACTCTCGGGGTTCCAATCAAGCTATCAAACAAATGCGATACAATATTTTCCAATAAAGAGTAAATTTTAAACAAGTTTTAAGGTTCAAAGATAACTTTGTAGGGGAAATCTACCCTTTCCAATCAAACACCTATCTTCGTCATATGGAGAGTTGGATGAGCATGAGCATGAGCATGAGCATGGTTGACTGCCAATGAGCTGCTACTCCGTTATTGACAGATCAGCTGAAGTTAAACAATGAATCAAAAATGATCAGTGGGAGCCAACCATCCGTTCACTGTTTAACCTCTGAAGATCCCTGCTTTATTAGTCAATACCGGCGCCCTCCCAAGAAGCCTGCAGTTCAACGAAAGGGAGGAATGTTAGTCCGATAGTTGAAGTTGCAGACTCATCAAGCACACAGTTTTTCGCTATATACTTGTTGATACCGCTTGAGACCGTTGAATCCACAGCATCTCCTTCAAGCATCACGTGATTAATATTTTTTGGGTTAGTAGGATAAGGTATTGGCTTTTCGATGCCTCCCGAGCTACGATGCTATGGGGAGGACTTTCATAACAGACCCGTCGGCGAGCCTTCCGAGCAACGATGCTATGGGAAGGTCTTTCAGGTTAACACACAAAATCACTCACTCACAATTATTTCACTCCACTATTAATTATTCCAAAATGTCAGTGCGTCTTTCGATCATTATATAGAAATGGCTTTTTCACCATTAAAAAATAAAACCTAAATCTAAAAAATTATACACAATTTACCCGACGCCGTGCCTTCCGATCAACGATGATATAGGAAGGGCTTTGAAAATCACAAAACAATTAATTAAGATCACAAAAAACACTAATTACTCAACGAAAATTACGCTCAAGACACAAATAGTTCAGTAAGGCATGCTATTATTCGATTACCACAATCACTCACCCCAAACGAATAGCGACACAAAAGCACACCAAAAAAAAATAACCTGCATAATCACGACTTCGCGTCCCCACTTCCAGCGCACCAATGATCCACAATCACTCACCCCAAACGAATAGCGACACAAAAGCACACAAAAAAAATTAAACTGCATAATCACGACTTCGCGTCCCCACTTCCAGCGCACCAATGATGCTATTATTCGATTACCACAATCACTCACCCCAAACGAATACCGACACAAAAGCACACAAAAAAAAAAATTAGACTGCAAAATCACGACTTCGCGTCCCCACTTCCAGCGCACCAATGATGCTATTATTCGATTACCACAATCACTCACCCCAAACGAATAGCGACACAAAAGCACACAAAAAAATTAACCTGCATAATCACGACTTCGCGTCCCCACTTCCAGCGCACCAATGATGCTATTATTCGATTACCACAATCACTCACCCCAAACGAATAGCGACACAAAAGCACACAAAAAAAAATTAACCTGCATAATCACGACTTCGCGTCCCCACTTCCAGCGCACCAATGATGCTATTATTCGATTACCAGCACACAAAAAAAAAATTGACCTGCATAATCACGACTTCGCGTCCCCACTTCCAGCGCACCAATGATGCTATTATTCGATTACCACAATCACTCACCCCAAACGAATAGCGACACAAAAGCACACCAAAAAAAATAACCTGCATAATCACGACTTCGCGTCCCCACTTCCAGCGCACCAATGATGCTATTATTCGATTACCAGCACACAAAAAAAAAATTGACCTGCATAATCACGACTTCGCGTCCCCACTTCCAGCGCACCAATGATGCTATTATTCGATTACCACAATCACTCACCCCAAACGAATAGCGACACAAAAGCACACCAAAAAAAATAACCTGCATAATCACGACTTCGCGTCCCCACTTCCAGCGCACCAATGATGCTATTATTCGATTACCAGCACACAAAAAAAAAATTGACCTGCATAATCACGACTTCGCGTCCCCACTTCCAGCGCACCAATGATGCTATTATTCGATTACCACAATCACTCACCCCAAACGAATAGCGACACAAAAGCACACCAAAAAAAATAACCTGCATAATCACGACTTCGCGTCCCCACTTCCAGCGCACCAATGATGCTATTATTCGATTACCAGCACACAAAAAAAAATTAACCTGCATAATCACGACTTCGCGTCCCCACTTCCAGCGCACCAATGATGCTATTATTCGATTACCAGCACAC
Source organism: Culex pipiens pallens (assembly GCF_016801865.2). Classification (NCBI taxonomy): domain Eukaryota; kingdom Metazoa; phylum Arthropoda; class Insecta; order Diptera; family Culicidae; genus Culex; species Culex pipiens. The sequence goes on from NC_068938.1 coordinate 107,009,349, forward strand.
AAAAAAAAATTGACCTGCATAATCACGACTTCGCGTCCCCACTTCCAGCGCACCAATGATGCTATTATTCGATTACCACAATCACTCACCCCAAACGAATAGCGACACAAAAGCACACAAAAAAAATTAACCTGCATAATCACGACTTCGCGTCCCCACTTCCAGCGCACCAATGATGCTATTATTCGATTACCAGCACACAAAAAAAAATTAACCTGCATAATCACGACTTCGCGTCCCCACTTCCAGCGCACCAATGATGCTATTATTCGATTACCACAATCACTCACCCCAAACGAATAGCGACACAAAAGCACACAAAAAAAATAACCTGCATAATCACGACTTCGCGTCCCCACTTCCAGCGCACCAATGATGCTATTATTCGATTACCAGCACACAAAAAAAAAATTGACCTGCATAATCACGACTTCGCGTCCCCACTTCCAGCGCACCAATGATGCTATTATTCGATTACCACAATCACTCACCCCAAACGAATAGCGACACAAAAGCACACCAAAAAAAATAACCTGCATAATCACGACTTCGCGTCCCCACTTCCAGCGCACCAATGATGCTATTATTCGATTACCAGCACACAAAAAAAAAATTGACCTGCATAATCACGACTTCGCGTCCCCACTTCCAGCGCACCAATGATGCTATTATTCGATTACCACAATCACTCACCCCAAACGAATAGCGACACAAAAGCACACCAAAAAAAATAACCTGCATAATCACGACTTCGCGTCCCCACTTCCAGCGCACCAATGATGCTATTATTCGATTACCAGCACACAAAAAAAAATTAACCTGCATAATCACGACTTCGCGTCCCCACTTCCAGCGCACCAATGATGCTATTATTCGATTACCAGCACACAAAAAAAAAATTGACCTGCATAATCACGACTTCGCGTCCCCACTTCCAGCGCACCAATGATGCTATTATTCGATTACCACAATCACTCACCCCAAACGAATAGCTACACAAAAGCACACAAAAAAAATTAACCTGCATAATCACGACTTCGCGTCCCCACTTCCAGCGCACCAATGATGCTATTATTCGATTACCAGCACACAAAAAAAAATTAACCTGCATAATCACGACTTCGCGTCCCCACTTCCAGCGCACCAATGATGCTATTATTCGATTACCACAATCACTCACCCCAAACGAATAGCGACACAAAAGCACACAAAAAAAAATAACCTGCATAATCACGACTTCGCGTCCCCACTTCCAGCGCACCAATGATGCTATTATTCGATTACCACAATCACTCACCCCAAACGAATAGCTACACAAAAGCACACAAAAAAAATTAACCTGCATAATCACGACTTCGCGTCCCCACTTCCAGCGCACCAATGATGCTATTATTCGATTACCAGCACACAAAAAAAAAATTGACCTGCATAATCACGACTTCGCGTCCCCACTTCCAGCGCACCAATGATGCTATTATTCGATTACCACAATCACTCACCCCAAACGAATAGCTACACAAAAGCACACAAAAAAAATTAACCTGCATAATCACGACTTCGCGTCCCCACTTCCAGCGCACCAATGATGCTATTATTCGATTACCACAATCACTCACCCCAAACGAATAGCGACACAAAAGCACACCAAAAAAAAATAACCTGCATAATCACGACTTCGCGTCCCCACTTCCAGCGCACCAATGATGCTATTATTCGATTACCACAATCACTCACCCCAAACGAATAGCGACACAAAAGCACACCAAAAAATTAACCTGCATAATCACGACTTCGCGTCCCCACTTTCAGCGCACCAATGATGCTATTATTCGATTACCAGCACACAAAAAAAAAATTGACCTGCATAATCACGACTTCGCGTCCCCACTTCCAGCGCACCAATGATGCTATTATTCGATTACCACAATCACTCACCCCAAACGAATAGCTACACAAAAGCACACAAAAAAAATTAACCTGCATAATCACGACTTCGCGTCCCCACTTCCAGCGCACCAATGATGCTATTATTCGATTACCACAATCACTCACCCCAAACGAATAGCGACACAAAAGCACACCAAAAAAAAATAACCTGCATAATCACGACTTCGCGTCCCCACTTCCAGCGCACCAATGATGCTATTATTCGATTACCACAATCACTCACCCCAAACGAATAGCTACACAAAAGCACACAAAAAAAATTAACCTGCATAATCACGACTTCGCGTCCCCACTTTCAGCGCACCAATGATGCTATTATTCGATTACCAGCACACAAAAAAAAAATTGACCTGCATAATCACGACTTCGCGTCCCCACTTCCAGCGCACCAATGATGCTATTATTCGATTACCACAATCACTCACCCCAAACGAATAGCTACACAAAAGCACACAAAAAAAATTAACCTGCATAATCACGACTTCGCGTCCCCACTTCCAGCGCACCAATGATGCTATTATTCGATTACCACAATCACTCACCCCAAACGAATAGCGACACAAAAGCACACCAAAAAAAAATAACCTGCATAATCACGACTTCGCGTCCCCACTTCCAGCGCACCAATGATGCTATTATTCGATTACCACAATCACTCACCCCAAACGAATAGCTACACAAAAGCACACAAAAAAATTAACCTGCATAATCACGACTTCGCGTCCCCACTTCCAGCGCACCAATGATGCTATTATTCGATTACCAGCACACAAAAAAAAAATTGACCTGCATAATCACGACTTCGCGTCCCCACTTCCAGCGCACCAATGATGCTATTATTCGATTACCACAATCACTCACCCCAAACGAATAGCTACACAAAAGCACACAAAAAAAATTAACCTGCATAATCACGACTTCGCGTCCCCACTTCCAGCGCACCAATGATGCTATTATTCGATTACCACAATCACTCACCCCAAACGAATAGCGACACAAAAGCACACCAAAAAAAAATAACCTGCATAATCACGACTTCGCGTCCCCACTTCCAGCGCACCAATGATGCTATTATTCGATTACCACAATCACTCACCCCAAACGAATAGCGACACAAAAGCACACCAAAAAATTAACCTGCATAATCACGACTTCGCGTCCCCACTTTCAGCGCACCAATGATGCTATTATTCGATTACCAGCACACAAAAAAAAATTGACCTGCATAATCACGACTTCGCGTCCCCACTTCCAGCGCACCAATGATGCTATTATTCGATTACCACAATCACTCACCCCAAACGAATAGCGACACAAAAGCACACCAAAAAAAAATAACCTGCATAATCACGACTTCGCGTCCCCACTTCCAGCGCACCAATCTCGTCATATGGAGAGTTGGATGCTCGATTAAAGCTCCAAAAATACTATTTGGGCTATAAACTTACCAGCAACAGCACCGCCTCGAGTAAGCACGCAAATGTATGCCACTTACTGGCCAAAAAGATCACATTTAATGCACTTTTGATCATAATTTGTATTTTGCGAGACCACTTCTCATCATTTTGTTGGCACACACAGTGACACACACGAGAATCCCTCAAACGCTTAATGAATATCGCCAAAATTAACTTTTCACTTTCGCTTACTTTTTCACGGCGCTTAAGATATGAAATTGCTTCCAACTACCGGCAACATGTTCTTTTGACCGTTACTTAGTCACTCACTTGAAGAATAATCCCGAAAAATGTAATAAATTAGCAAGCGCCATCAAAAAAACAAACGCGCCAAGTCGTTTGACGTTTCAATTTTCACTTTGCATTCCAATCGAAGGCTGAAGAAAACCGAGCGAGAGACGAAGGCAAAAAAGAACAAAGGCTGGCCGTCAACACCACCAGCAGCACAGCCAGCGATGCCAGGAAACTTTCCCTATAAATGCCACTTTTCGTGAGTGTTCGTTTGAACTGTCAGCGCAAATGGCAACACTCGACAGAGTGTTGGAAGAAAAAAGAACTAAGCCGATATTAGAAAAATGGGCGTGGCCCAATGCATTCGCCTCGATTAGAATACCCTTGGGATTTTTTTTTGTTAAATGCTTGGTAAAGAAATAGAATAACTTTTAGTGAAAGTGAAAATAAACAGAAATGTTCACAAAAACTTGCTCTACTCGTTGGTGTACTTGGTTTTAGTAAAATTCAAGGGAGACTCTAGATTATCCAGCATCATTCAAACACGACCGCTTATTAGGATTAAAATGGGTAGATTTCCCCTATGTTGAATTTGGTAAAAAAACGCTGAAGATCTATAAAAAAACGTTCCTGAGAAATCAACTTCAAATTACCATCGATAAACCATACAAATCAATAATGCATTGCAACCTAATCTCCTTTGCCATCAACCGGAACCCCACTGAAAAGCCAGAAAATTTTCCCCCCACTGAAGAAAACCAACCCATTTTATTGCAGCCAGATTATTGGCGGCGAACCGCGCCTCTTTATAGCTCTCTATATTCCACATCAAACACTATACAGTCTGCTGCCCACAGGCCCGATACGGTCGAAGAAGTAACCATCGCGGTTCATCGAGGCTTGGCTCTGGAAACGGCACCCAAGGGTCACATTTACTGACTGGCCTTTGCGGCCTTTGATCCTTGCCCTCCATCATTTGACGGTTGATTACTACTCAGAGGGTGAGAGAGAGAGAGAGAGAAGAGGGAAAAGTCCTTCCGTTCTCAACAAAGACCTAATCTGTATAATGAGCATCACTTTTACGATGTACGTATTTTGAGCCCCCCCATCAGCCCTTCAAGAGTCTCCTCCGACACTCTGGCACAAAAAGAGCCAACAGAAGTCGCTTTCCACTCGATGGTATTTAACCTTTTAATTCTTGTTTATTGATATTAGATAATAGGTCCTTTTTGCGTTGGTTCTGTTTCAAGGACCCCCCCGTCCGCTTCAAAATGGGGGAGGGTCCTTTTTATGGCTGGTACTTCTGGCTCCTTTTTTTCTCTCTCTTTGGTTCTGCTCGGTTGTTTCTTCGGCCTAAGTCGACGTCTCGGAGCTGGTGGCTTGTTGATGGTAAAGCGTTGTGTTCTGAGTATTCATTTTGCTCCACACAGTTAGACTCTGGGGAACAATCCGGGCAATAGCGGCAAAGTGGCTTGACTTTCTGTGACTTTTAGAAGAGGCGTTTTGCGGATAGTGGAACGAGTTTGGGGAAAATATGTTTAAAATGTATGGTTTTATGAGGCTTGACAACGGGGCAAGGTTATTGGCGTTAAATAAGCCGATAAACAGCTCTTTACTTGTCAAAATTTATGATAGATTTAGAGTGTTCTTACCGTAAATAAATTATGATGAAAAAATCATGACATTCAGTGATTATTTTTTTCAGGTGCTTGTTAATTTTTGTTATCGTCAATTTAAAGGATTTTTGAAAAAAAATGACATTAAAAATACCAGCCAAATTAATTTTATGTTGAGCAGTTCTCTAGGATTTCGGTCATTCGATTTTTTTTGTATTTTTTAATCCGACTGAAACTTTTTTGGTGCCTTCGGTATGCCCAAAGAAGCCATTTTGCATCATTAGTTTGTCCATATAATTTTCCATACAAATTCGGCAGCTGTCCATACAAAAATGATGTATGAAAATTCAAAAATCTGTATCTTTTGAAGGAATTTTTTGATCGATTTGGTGTCTTCGGCAAAGTTGTAGGTATGGATAAGGACTACACTGGAAAAAAATAATACACGGTAAAAAAAAATTGGTGATTTTTTTATTCAACTTTTTATCACTAAAACTTGATTTACAAAAAAAAACAATTTTTAATTTTTTTTATTTTTTGATATGTTTTAGAAGGCATAAAATGCCAACTTTTCAGAAATTTCCAGGTTGTGCAAAAAATCACTGACCGAGTTATGAATTTTTTAATCAATACTGATTTTTTCAAAAAATCGAAATTTTGGTCGTAAAAATTTTTCAACTTCATTTTTCGATGTAAAATCAAATTTGCAATCAAAAAGTACTTTACTAAAATTTTGATAAAGTGCACCGTTTTCAAGTTATAGCCATATTTAAGTGACTTTTTTGAAAATAGTCGCAGTTTTTCATTTTTTTAAATTAGTGCACATGTTTGCCCAGTTTTGAAAAAAATATTTTTGAAAAGCTGAGAAAATTCTCTATATTTTGCTTATTCGGACTATGTTGATACGACCTTTAGTTGCTGAGATATTGCAATGCAAAGGTTTAAAAACAGGAAAATTGATGTTTTCTAAGTTTCACCCAAACAACCCACCATTTTCTATCGTCAATATCTCAGCAACTAATGGTCCGATTTTCAATGTTAATATATGAAACATTTGTGAAATTTTCCGATCTCTTCGAAAAAAATATTTTTGGAATTTTCAAATCAAGACTAACATTTCACAAAGGCCAAACATTCAATATTACGCCCTTTTAAAATGTTTGTCTTGATTTGAAAATTCCAAAAATATTTTTTTCGAAAAGATCGGAAAATTTCACAATACTTCATAACTCGGTCAGTGATTTTTTGCACAACCTGGAAATTTCTGAAAAGTTGGCATTTTATGTCTTCTAAAACATATCAAAAAATAAAAAAAATTAAAAATAGTGTTTTTTTGTAAATCAAGTTTTAGTGATAAAAAGTTAAATAAAAAAATCACCAAATTTTTTTTTACCGTGTATTATTTTTTCCAGTGTAGTCCGTATCCATACCTACAACTTTGCCGAAGACACCAAATCGATCAAAAAATTCCTTCAAAAGATACAGATTTTTGAATTTTCATACATCATTTTTGTATGGACAGCTGCCGAATTTGTATGGAAAATTATATGGACAAACTAATGATGCAAAATGGCTTCTTTGGGCATACCGAAGGCACCAAAAAAGTTTCAGCCGGATTAAAAAATACAAAAATTAAAATTGAAGAAAAAAGACCGATTTCGTAGAGAATTGCTCTGTTGTTACTTTCTTTGAATCAACGATTGTAAAAATCACACGAATAAAATTAAATAATCATGGAGATTTTGATCTTCGAGTTTTAGATTCAGAAAATTTCCTAAAATCAATTAATTTTGTATAATTTCAAAAAATTTTAAAATTGATGCAACGAATTGAAATTGTCAATACATGACTAAAACAAGTTTACTTAAATAAAGTTGTAAATTTCTGAAATAATTAAAAATAATGTTGTACACCAGCCAAAATATTGTTTAACGAGATTTTCGTTTCGAACATTTTTATACATAACATTTTTTAAATTTTGGATTGAAACCCCAAAGTGTTGACTATAAAAGGATGTAAAACAAAGTTATATTATTCTCGGTCCTTTTTGGGGACCTGAGGTAGGAGTCGGAGTCGTCAAAACTCGAATAGTTTGAGTTGGAGTCGTTTAAATTTTAAGAGCTGGAGTTCTAAAAACTCGGAGTCGGAGCCATTCAAATTGTAATTTATGAAAATTTTTGATTTTCAATAATTATTATAAGCAGTTCAATTCACTAAACTTAAAACATGGATACGAGAGGATTAACACGTCATCATTTAGTGATCTTAGTGAAATAACAAAATAAGAGCTAGTTTTTCTCAACGTTTTCAAGACAATCAGGCCCGTAGCCAGGGGGATGGGCTTCGGGCCCTCCCCTGAAATTTTTGGAAGATATATGGGAGAGAGGGAAGAAGAAGAAAAGAAGAAGAAAATTTTTTCTTCCAGCCCCCCCCGCGAACCAAAATTCTGGCTACACTCCTGAAGACAATGCTAAATCTGATCACATTAAAAATTCTTCAAAAACAAAATAGCATCTGATGAATCTCTTAAACAAACAACAAAAAAAATACAACGAAAGGAAAAAGTTCAAGGAGGTGCACGACATTTAAAAATAGAAAATGTAATGTATTTGTTAAATTTAAACACGTTGATTCCTTTGCATAAAGACCAGTAAAAGAACTTTTAACATGATATTATTTTCTATTGATATTAAAACTATGATATTTGTTTGACTCTCTTTTGGATCAAATATTAAAAACAGACATGAACTTGAACATACATTTTAACTCAAATTAATGTTTACCTGAATTAAACTGACTTATTTTGAATTAAAATTAAGATGCAAAACAACTGCAATTTTGATTTCAGTTAAAACGCCTTTTTGATATGTCAACATTATAGGCACGATGGAGTTAGATATTGTTCGAATTGAAATTAACAGAATCAATTAATAAAAAATGTTATTAAAAGTCAATACTAGAGTAAATTAGGTTTTTAGGTTTGTCTTCGATCCTTTCTTAAAATCAAAAACGTTACTTAATCCACCCTTAGGTGGTTGGCGCATTCCTCACATTTAACGGGTGCTATCCAAAATGCAAAAAGTGCGTAAATAACACTTAAGTGCTTATAACTTTTGATAGGTTTGTCAGATCTCTAATGTTTTCGACGCATTGGAAAGGTCTTTCAAATACCTATCCAACGATAGGTCGCAAGAGAGGTCCACCCGAGCAGACGGTAATAACTTGGGAATAACATTTTTTGATATTTGAAAATACTAGGGCAATAACATTTTATGTTATTTATAACAAGATTTGTTATTCGCCGTTATAATTTTTTTGTTATTGGATTGTTATTGTTATAACAGACTAATAACATTTTAAGTTATTCTTCGAACAAATCTTTGTTATTATTTTTTGTTATTTTAACAACTAATCCGATCATCCCAATAACAGTTTGAGGTATTCTTCCATAACAAAAAATGTTATTTCCAAGTTGTTCTGGCGTTCAATCAATATCAGACCGATAACAAATTTTGTTATGATAACATAAACTGTTATTGACCTCTTATGCATAAATGGATTTTGCAAGAATATTCAATAACACTTTCTGTTATTTTAACAGTATTTGTTATTGAAATGGCATGAATTTAGTTATTACCGTCTGTTCGGGCAGATAGCATTTTCACAAAAATATCTGAGATCCGGCCTCGAAAAAGTGCGTAAATAGCTCTGAAGTGCTTATGACTTTTGATAGGGTTGTCAGATCGTCAATGTTTTGGACGCATTGGAAAGCTCTTTTGAATACCTATCCAACGATAGGTCGCATGAGAGATCCGGACAACGTTTTCATCAACATATCTGAGATCCGGCCTCCAAAACGCGTATAAACAATACAGAAAAAAAAATCATGGTAATATTACATCTGGGAAGGGGTACATCTTTTATGTCAGAAAAAAGGTGTAATTTTACCTCTGGAAATGTGTAATTTTACTACTTTTCTGGTGTAATGTCACTTTTTCAGTCTAAATTGAGGTAAAATTGCATCATAAAAGAGGTAATATTCAACCTTCCAAAATTAAAGCTTCCAAATTTACATTATTTTTTTCTGTGAACACTTAAGTGCTTATAACTGTTGATAGGATAGTCAGATCTTCAATGTCTTGGACGCGTTGGAAAGGTCTTTTAAATACCTTTCTGAAAATGTATAACATGAAGGGTTTTCTAACAAAAAACACCCTTTTTACAATCTTCCGGACTTTTGTTAAAATCGTTTTTTTAGCATAACTTTTGAAGTACTTAACTAAACTGCATAATTATTAATAGCGACTTATAGGACCCCAAGACAGATCGAATGACGCCAAAAGGGACAAAATCGGTTCATCCAATGTCGAGATGATCGAGTGACAATTTTTTGATCAACATCCCATCACACATACAGACATTTGCTCAGAATTTGATTCTGAGTCGATAGGTATACATGAAGGTGGGTCTAGGAGGTCTAATTGAGAAGTTCATTTTTCGAGTGATTTTATAGCCTTTTCTCAGTAACGTAAGAAGGCAAAAAAGATATGTAAATAAATAGCAACCAAAAACATATCAATCTTTGTGGCTCGTCACTGCTTAAGAAAATGTTGATCTGGCACGCATGGCCAAAGGTTGGGCACCCCTAACTATAGGGCTTGGGTTCAATTCCCGTGAATATCCTTAAGGGCAGGTCTGCCCTACCTTCTTGGCTCTGTTTCATGAATTTTTGATCGTTTAAGTGACATTTGACAATTTTTCATGATTTTATCGATGAAATTGGTTCTCAGATTTGTAAAAATTTGGAAAAATATTTTTGCACGTCATTTGAAAATGTGGTCCAACCCGCGGGCCGGGAGGATTCTCGACGTAAAGTTGAGTTAAAAACTACTCGCAACAATATTTCAACAAACTATTGCCAAATTTATGATCATTGGGCAAATGTCATTTGAACGGTAAAGAAATGTGAAAAAGATCCATACCATGATGCATGCCGACGCTAGGGGATTTTTGAAAATTTAAGTACAATCAATTGAAATCAAACTAAAATGCATTCCCCTGCGTATAGAATCATTTTTAACAAGTTTGGGTTGGTTTGATTTTTTTTTTGTTTTCGTCAAATCTTACTTTTTTTATACTAATTATTGCAAAACAGCTGAACAAGTGAAAAATGCATTTCAAAACACTTTTTTCATTTTTCATGTTGAACTATGGCTTGTTATTTCAATATTTATTTATTTGTTTGTCCTCCCCCCTCGACCCCGGCCAGAGTAGAGGGAAAAAACATAGACAATGTTCAAATTAGCTCAAAAATCAAAATTTGCTCAAAGTCGTTGGTCCTTAAAATAAAAAAAATAAATTTGAGCCCACATTATGCGCATTGGAATATTTTATATTCGACGTCGTCGTGCTATCTTGTCGCACCCGCGAGTTCCGAGAAAATGCGTTTTAATGTTTGACCTTGAATAAACAAAAACGAGAGCACGCAATGTAAACAATAACAAACACGTTTTGTTTGGCTGACCATTATATGTTTTGTCTCGAAGTTTGGTTGAGGTTGGTTGCTGGAGTCCCGAGTTATAATTACAAATGTTTACGGTAGTCTAACTTGCACGTTCGTCAAACGCGTTCTGACCTGAAATCCCTTTGGCCAGTTGTCGCACTTATATCAATTTTCAGGGAGTGATAAGATAGTACGACAAGATTGAAACTTCTTTCATATGAAAAGTGACAAATATGCACGGAGTTTTTTCGGATTTCGCACAAAATGGCGTTCTTTACTCAATTTGACTCAAAATGCACGTACGACAAGTTAGCAGGACGGCGACTATTATCAGTTTGCTTTGGAATAGTGGAATTGGATTTTTGCAGTACTTGTTATTTAATTCAGGGCTGCGGAGTCGGGTCATGTTTCAAACGACTCCGACTCCAACTCCGTCTCCAGCTTTCTGGGATTAGCCGGCTCCGACTCCGACTCCGGCTCCGGCTTTCAACTCCAACCGACTCTGACTCCGACTCCGACTCCGGCCTGCCAACTTTAGCCGACTCCGACTCCGACTCCGACTCCAGCTTTCAATAAATTGTTGGCTCCGACTCCAACTCCACGTATTTTTAAATATTTCAAAAGTTAGTTAACTATTATTTTGAAAACAATGATAAATACGATTATTTAAATACTCTCTTAGTTTCATGTTTTT